>NW_017805840.1:1052872-1068054 GCF_001891065.2 Hippocampus comes | reverse complement strand
CTTTGCGAGATCTCGCATTCTTTGCGAGATCTCGCAATACTTTGGAATACTTTGCGAGATCTCGCATTCTTTGCGAGATCTCGCAATACTTTGGAATACTTTGCGAGATCTCGCATTACTTTGCGAGATCTCGCAAAGTTTTTTTTTTTTTCCTTCCATGTCCCCTTAGGGGCTCCGTAAATCAGCAGGGTTCTTGTGTTGCAAAAGAATCCCGAGAAATTGGAGTAGACTGGTATTGGAGATTTGGAGTATTCTCAATCTTTACGAAGTTGGCAGGCACCAATGATGGATTGAACTTTTTGTGATGTGACTACCTAATAATTTTGACGCCTGAACAGTCTTATAATTGATCCGTGTCCATCTTTTGGTTTTAGATGAATCTAAGTATGTCAGTACCTACGTAAGTAAATATCTATGTATCTAAGTAAGTATCCGAGTATCTAAGAGTCTATTTTCATAGACAGGCACATGTGCTCGGTGTAAAAACCTAGTTTGGCAATTTGGCAGAGCACTTGACGCCTTGCTGGGAATTCCAGCACAACTGACAAATTGGTGAAAGAAAATCAACTGGAATTAAGACTACCTAAAAAGTAGGTCTAAGTTGTGGCGCAATTTTGGTGGGATTTGATCAAGGCGCAGGAAGACAGATTCTGAGCTCAGCGGACGTGTGTGGTGGGTGTCATTGGATTTTATCCAAAAGGTTGTCATGTGTCAATCACTCTGAATAACTATTCATCAATTCATCGAATGGACCTCAACTGGAATCTTCCATCACGCTAGTGGCTAATGCTAGCTATTTCTCTGCTAAACACGGCGGTGTAGAAAGGGGGAACAGGGGATCTGAAGGCTGTTACACAAAGTGTAAATAGTTTTTTTAAAGCGAATCGTGAATGTTATGTTATACCGCCGCTAATCTGTGAATCACAAATTGGCCTTTGTTCACTGCACAGCCCCTTAATTGGATATCCTAATGCAGTGGTACCTTGACATATGATGACTTCAACTCAACAGTCCAGGTACCTGTAGAACTGTACTTAAATATTGTGGCTGCTTGTGCGTATGCTACATGTCACATGCTGTCTCCTTGGTAGCGGTGAGCAGTGGTTTGTTGTCATAACAAGTGTAAACGAATTAATCTGCTCGACTGGCTTGTTTGTGTGCCTCCGTGCTACACAGCCGACAGTGCGTGCGTAGGCGGCACACCATGTTAGCGTCCGTGTGCACATACACATGTGCGTACGTCCCTTTTTAAGTGTTAAACGGCTAAGTGTTTGCATTTCAAACACGGCCGCGCATTTGTATGCATGTAAATGAATTTGCTCGCTGATAATTATACATGTGCATGCGACCCAGTTTATATTCGGGACAATCAACAACATTCAGCATCGATGTGAACAAAAAGGTAAAGCTCGCACATCAATTGTCTAATTGGTTGAAAAGAAAACAAACAGATCACCTTGTAGATTGCACATTTCACACTCAAAAAAAAAATCTTGCAATTACACTCTTGGGCATTTTTTATTTCTCAGATAGAAACTGATGATTAGATCACGAGCTTCATTTTCCTCCCCATTTAAAATTCCACGCAATTATTTCTCCTCTCGTTAGTCCAATCATGTTCCTCTCTGGTTTCTTGCCAGCCAGAAGCCTATCTGCTTTTGACAGACACAGCTGGAAGTGACGTGTCACACACACACACACACACACACACACACACACACACACACACACACACACACATCAAAAGGATGGCACCGACAGCTTTGTGGTGTCGCACACTACATCTTGTCTAAAAGGGAGCCATGGGGAGCGCCGCATAAGATGCCAACTGTCGTCCTGCAACTGGATACACATTAGCGCTTATATGGCGTCTTGGCATCTGTTCACACAACAAACCATACAATACCATCTGAGCACATATGTGGAAGACATCTGAATGATTTCCAAACTTAAATATCCGGATGTGGTGTGTTTGTTTGGTTTTGTCAGAAAAAAAAATGGATGAGTTTTTGGGTGAATCATCAAACTTTGATCGCATTATACGCTTGTACGCAATGGCGAAAAGTCAAATACAATTTGGCATCATGCCTCGGTTGAGTATTGGTGGTTAAAATCTGGCATCAGTTGGACTGCTTTTGAAAAATAGCCAGCATGACTTTAAAAAGCTCATTTTGAAACAAAACAGCGGACTAACTGTGTCCTTTTGGATAAACATGCCGACCAAATTTCATGCTGCTCAGTGAAACTGACTTCAGGGCTACATTTTCAAAATACAGTATTTGAAAGTCTGTCTTTCAAGGAGCGCTAGGCATGGTCAACGTTCTCCTTCAAACCAAAATAGGAGACTTCTTGTGTACTTGCAAACAGGGCTTCTTGAGAATTTTTTGTGGATTTCTAACCATGAAAGACATGCCTGGCAAATTTCGTGTTGCTGAGTGAAACGAGCTTCAGAGGGTGAATTTTCAAGTTATTATTATAGGACATGTTTGTCGGAGGGAGCCCTAAAAATTGCCGAAATGGCCACTTTAGATCAAAACGTCAGGCTTCCTTTTGAGTTTTTTGGGCATGGCTTCTTCGGACTTTTTTTGTGGGTTTACTCATGAGGCACAGGTCGACCAAATTTCAACTTCAAGATAGCCTAAACACGCATGCTCGGGCCCAAGCATTAATCATAGTTCATGAATTGTGGATGTGTGGGCCCTTACTTTGTCTGAGGTATCATTTCAAGGCCGGGCAGACATGATGCCTAATTATTTTGAGGGTTGTTTAACCTTTCCAAAAGGCTTGGTTCCGACCAGGACTTTGTCTGCAACCACCGTAATGTGACAGAGACAAGACAGAAGAGGTGAGGCCTGAGGACTATGAGCTCCATAAAGTCATTTGCCGCCACTTTATTTTCTTTCGTCTTCCCCCCACCCCTCCCCCCACATTTCTTTCAGTTTCCATGTTCAGGTTATAGTAGTTTGGCATTTTCGATTAAGTTCAAATTGGTTATGACTTTTGTTTTTAATCCGTTTGTTCTCATTATTCTTTAACAGTATTGCTAGTTTTTATATAATAAGTCATGGTACAACTGTATTGTTCTTACATTTTTAAAAACAAAAGATATAATTTTAAGAGGTGGTTTCAGTTCAGAAAGATGAACAATTAATCACAAAATAAAAATTATCAGAGCTGCCGTTAATGGATTTCAAATCGACAACAACAGCAACAACAAAAAAGCCTTCTGAAGAAATCAACTGTGAACAAAAGGGAATTTGTCGTAGAAAGGGTTCTGTCAGTCGTCATCTGTACCTGTGGGTAAAAACAACAGCAACAACAAAAAAGCCTTCTGAAGAAATCAACTGTGAACAAAAGGGAATTTGGTTATTATTGTCATTTGTTTTAATTAGTTTTTTTTTTCAACAGATAATCGCCGCTTTTTAAACTCTCTTTTTACTTGAATGGGTTTTTTTTCCAATTCTAGTTTTCATTCATTTCTCTCTTTTTTTTGTTAACTGTCGTAATCTAAGAGAACACTCCTCTCTGTGACAGCAACTGGAAGTGAAGCCCTAAGCACTTTAGCTCTGACGGCCAGTGACAGCTTTGACTTATACAAGACTCCTACATATCCTCACACACATACACTGAAGTGATTGTGGTCGGGGCCTGGGGGCGGGGGGCAAACGGAGCTCTCTTCCCTCTGTCCTATACCTTCTTCCCTCGAGGTGCCCCGATCCGGTGACAAAGACCCCTCAGGGGCCACAAGTCTGCCGGACGCTGACGTCTGATTGTTGACAGTGTGCCCCGAAGGCACAAACTCTGACAACAACATGCAATTCTCCTTCTTCCTCCTTGGCCTTAGTTGTTGATGCTCTTTCTTGGTACATACTTCAGTTGTGCCCTATGGAAAGTCTGAAAACGATAGCCCCTGACACAGTTTGAAGCTTGAAGAAGCCATTTTTGGCATTCAAGTTGGATCATCGTGAGGATTTTCGGAAAGGCGGAAAAAATAAATAAAATTAGCCCGTGACACCAGTTTCGCCTGGATTAAGCGGCTTTGAAATTAAGCGTACGTGTCTAGGACACATGGAAATATCTAAAAGACCGTGCTTGAAAATGAACAGGAAGTCGGCCATTGCGGCTTAAGGCAATCATTTCAGGAAAATCCAAGACTTGTATTTTGTCAGAAGCCTCCCATGGAATTGTTCCAAATGAACCCCAATCCAAAGTAAGAATACTTAGACAGATGGGAGTCACAACATTTCCAAGCTTTTTCGCTTACACAGGCAAATCCAAGCGGAACATGGCATCCGAGTTGAATGATCTTGCGGAGGATTCGTCATTAAAAAACAAAAGGAGACACTGGCAAAAGCCCGTAAAGACAATAAAAACTATTTAGTGGTTCATACACTACACAGTGTGTATGCAGTGCGTGGAAACACTAACATATAAAAGATTTGTAATTTTTGTTTCCAGCAAAGTCCATTCGAAAATTCAGTGGTACCTCTACTTCGAAACATCTCTTCATGCGAAATTTTCAAGTTACGAAACGCCTCAACAGGAAAATATTGCCTCTTGTTATGAGAGAAATTTCAAGATAGGAAAGCTCAAAATACAGTATGGGCTGCTACTCGCAGCTCCGGGTTTCCTGAACGCAACATACTTATAGCTGCTCTGCCATTGGCTATTACCGAACATCATCCTGGCATCCCATTGGCTAAGAGGAACTTCACCGTATGTGTCTATGTGTGTCGACAGATAAATAGAGAGATGTGTGTCGATGCCGTATCCTCATCGTTCGCCCCTCGGCCCACGAGGCGTTCGGATAGTTTTACATAAATGTGAATCACCCAGAAAAAGTGTTCACCAGTCCGGCGATCGCTCACTACGCTGATGGTTGCCTTGGACATTTTCAAAGGATTGTGAAAAGCCGGCAAAGCAAAACGTCCTTGGATCAGTTCTTTACATAAGGCCAGGCAAAATCCACTTCTGAGAGAGAACATGAACTCAAAAGGGCAAAAAATGATGAGGACACAGTTAAAAGTTAAATGACCATCATTTTTATTCTGTACTCTGTTCTTTGTTTTTTTACATTATGCACAACTCTCATTTATTGCGCAATAATCTAATTGTAACGTGTATTTGTTACATATTTTGATGCATTTTTATGCTTTAAAAAACATGTATGTCTAAATTTTGGGGGGGCTTGGAACGGATTAGGGCATTTACATGGAAAACGCGTCTTTACTACTTAATTTTCTAGTTACGAAATTTCTTCCAGAACCAATTAATTTCATAAGTAGAGGCACCACTGTATGTCCCTTTTAAATCAATTAATGCCAAAGAACATTATCTAAACACTCACTATCAGATTTGAGATTTCACTCGCTTTGGGATTATTATTGGATATTCGCTTAAATGCGACTTTTGGGTGAACTAGCCCAGATTGGCATCACTCACAGAACTGCATAGGAAGGTGTCTTTTCATGAAAAATCGAACCGTTCTGCATCACTCTCATTCTGTGGCTGGAATAAGCAACCTTCTCCTCTACTCTTAACATTAATAATGTGCCGTGAATTATGAATGAGGCCTACTTTTAGACAAGGGCACTCAAACTCCTATTGATGTAATATGATTAGAGTCCCGGGCGCATTAAAACAAATGCGTTGACAAATGCCGGACAGCAGTTTAAAAGGCAGCACAGCAGATAATTAGTCGCCGTACGCGGCAAATAAACTCGTAAAGGCTTTTGACGGGACTCGCGCACTCTCTCTAAGATAACAACTTCATCTCTTTGACATTCAGCGCGTGTTGTGTAATTTCTGAAACACCCACTCAAGCAAATGTATCCGCGTTGCATTGAGACGTTTTGTCAGAGAGACAGCTTTCATTTGCAAACAGACCAAAAGTGACAAGGAGCAAAATTAAGACTTGAAATGAGAGCCACCGCGGCCTTTAGGTTGGGGGGGTGGGGGGATCACATTTCTCCACCAGAAGTGCTTTTCTGATAAGATTCTTTTTTTTTTTGAAAGGATTTTTCTAATCTATTCATGGATTGCTCCTCACATGTGATGTGACAGCAAAGGACAACAGTGAAACAAGTCCGGCTGCGATTACTAATGCTTGTTTTTTTTTTCTCACTGTTTGTCTCGAACAAAGAAAATACTGATTACCTCCACCAAGGTGGGTGTGTTCTCATTGTTGTTAGACAATGTGAACATTCATTCTGGGCTGGCAACTCATGTCCACCTTGCTCCCCTTTTTTTTTTTTTTTTTTAACCATTTTAGCTGTGGTGTTGCTAATGTAATGAAATGTCCCGAGGGTGATTTTGTCATTTCCAAATTAATCTATTTACCGTATTTTCCACACTCAAAGGTGCACTGGATTATGATGCGCACCTTCAATGAATGGCCTATTTTGTAATTTTTTTTTTTCATATATTGGACGCACCGCATTATAAGACGCAATCTACAATGCATCCACTAGATGGAGCTACGCTCAAGAAAATGCCAACAGAACGATCAGATGTCAGTAAAACCTATTGAATAAAGCAGCGACACAGTTCACTTAACCAACAGCAAGTTATAACATTGACTCAACGTTGAACTCTTCCGTTTTCAACTGCGAAACCGATCGCCTTAAGTTTGAACTCTGCGTTGTAAGCATCTCTCTAACAAGGGGCCATTTTGGGGGGCGAAATATTACCGTAATGACCATACACAAGGCGCATCGGATTTTAAGGCACGCTGTGAGCTTTTAAGAAAATGGAAGGCTTTTAGGTGCGGCGACAGTTAGCTTCCCACAGTTCGTTGGAATGAAGGCTTTTTCGCAATTCTGAGGAGGGAAAAAAAATCTGGTCGTTATAATGAAATGTACGTTACAAAAGTGTTTGTAAGTATCGGCAAATGGAAAATGAATGACGTGAAATGGGGACTTTGAAATGTGAACGTTGAAAAGAGGTTCGACTGCACGTGCATGCATCCATAAACAACGATGGGGGCGGAGTTGGGGTTATAACAGAGAGGTTGTAACAGATATATTGTTGTTGTTGTTTTGTTTTTCATGCGTCTGTGTGACAAAACATATTTTCCCGCCTGAAATTGAAATTTTTCTATTGATGGGTGAGTGGGGCAGCGGGTGTGGATGCTCCCCTCAGGTGGCACTGCCTATGCATGACCTGGACTAATTATTTGTCTTTTTCAGTGATTGAAAGTTTGTTGTTTTTTATTTAACTGATGTGGATATTACATAACCACCAAAAAACAGGTCTTTTGAGATTATTTGTCATCTCTACATTGATACTGTCATCATGTTCAAAGCCAATCATGGTTTCGGTATCAATGTGGTCCCAGCACAAAACACAAGAAATGCCTGGTCAGATTCGCCAGTATGATGCACCAGTGAAGTAGATAATTGCTGTCGCCATGGTAGCGACAGAGATGCTATTCTGCCAATCACAAGCCAGTGTGTCATCAACATATTTTTGAAGCTGTTGCTCAAAGCTCCACCTTGCTGCTTTTAATCAGTGGATTGATTTCTGCGCTTCTGCAGGCAGCGTCGTAGATAACCACAATCGTCCAATATTTTCTCTTGTTGGTTTAGTCCGGAAAGCGCTCCTACTCCCTAAGTGCTCCTGCAATCACTCGGTTCGTTGGTCTCGATGCTCGCCACTGAAGAGGTCTCGGCCAACAATAGCAGTTATCTGAGCCCTTATTTATGAAAGGGGGATTTGCTGGACTCATGTTTAAGTAGCTGGCACGGGAGCCTTCCTCGCTACCGCCGCTCTGCCTGAGGAGCACACAAATAAAAAAAATGAAAAAAGGATGCCGGGGCGAACGGATCAGCCGGCTTTTTCGAATGCTGTCTTTATTCGCTTGAAATTACGGGCGGTAAAGCTTTTCACGAGAAGAGGTCTTCAATTTTAATCTGACATGCCTCATGTTAAAATGTCCTACAATGACCTACAAATATTCTCGTTCATTCTAGAGCAGTGGTTCTTAACCTTTTTCGAGGTCCCGAACCCAACCAGTTCATATGCGCGTCCACCGAACCCTTAGTGAAAAAGAAAAATATGATTCGAGAAGTGTTCTTTCAGTTTTGCCGCTGCGAGGCCAGAGTTGCTCAACTTGGCTTGACAAATCATGCAGACAGGACGCCGAGTCCCATCATGGTCCGTGATGCATGTGAATCCATGTCGTACATATTCGTCTGCCCGCTTTCTTTTTTTTGCTCGACATCGCGTGTATTAAAACATTTTTTTAAAATCACACAACGTACGATCACGACAGTCCCATGTAGACTACTGAGCGAACTAAATTTCCCGCAGCACTGATAGGACAAGCGATGTCATGTGATCATCCGCAGCCAGCAATGGCCAAGCGGGTGTGTCGTAACTAATTGACACGTTGAGTCGGGTGTTTCTTAAAACCTTCATGGCAGAGGCTCCGTCGAAACCCTGCGACTGGTTCACCGAACCCAGGTTAAGAACCACTGTTCTCGAGACATTTCTCCTTGAAGGGTAATTCTTGCTTTTTGATTGAAGCTGAGTTGCAGCTTCCCAGACGGGTCTCGGACTGATCTGGTGGAGTTTCCGGGAACTCAAAACATCCTGCTTGTCCAGCTTTTTCTTCAAACACAATTTGTGATGAATCAACATCAAGCTATAGTTGTCATAACAGAGAAACATCAGCTACTCGACTAATCGACTAGGTCTTAAATTTTTAGTCGACTCTTTTATGTTCTCCTGTTTGTTTTGTTTGGTGGCAATTGTTTACTCACGTCAGAACCTTCAACCTCCTGACCTTGATCATCATTGTCTCCATTTGTATCTGTCACGTTGGGAGGTGGTGGTGGACCCCAAAAAGCAGGCAGGAGGGAGGAGCAGGCAGGGTGTACTTGAAGAAGTGTATTGATAAAACACAGAAAACTAAATCCAAACAACAAAACGAATCCAAAGTATCAAACAAAACCATGACTGAAGCTCAAAAAACTAGAACAGAACCATGACAGAAACAAACATGACAGGACAAGCAAACGCTGACCCGACACAGAGCGGTCGTGCCGGGAGTCCTTTTAAACAGCTAATGACCTAACGACCAACAGGTGTGCAGCTGCAGGGAGAGCCCTACAGTGCCACCTGTTGGTCACAAACAGAATCATGACAGTATCCCATTTTCTTCCCCATCCAACATCATGAAGTCGTCTCACGCAAACTCTTCGGGAGCGGCGAATTGGGACTTGATAAACTGACCAAAAACTTTTTCATACCGCCCAAAAAGTCAGAAATGAATTGCGCCGAAAGCAAGCTCATGCTATGCCATTTTACGATCAATTATTAACGCTCACCTTTATTCTAACCTCTTCCGAACAGAACCATGACAGAAACAAACATGACAGGACAAGCAAACGCTGACCCGACACAGAGCGGTCGTGCCGGGAGTCCTTTTAAACAGCTAATGACCTAACGACCAACAGGTGTGCAGCTGCAGGGAGAGCCCTACAGTGCCACCTGTTGGTCACAAACAGAATCATGACAGTATCCCATTTTCTTCCCCATCCAACATCATGAAGTCGTCTCACGCAAACTCTTCGGGAGCGGCGAATTGGGACTTGATAAACTGACAAAAACTTTTCATACCGCCCAAAAAGTCAGAAATGAATTGTGCCGAAAGCAAGCCAGCAAGCTCATGCTATGCCGTTTTACGATCAATTATTAACGCTCACCTACATTCTAACCTCTTCCACTGTCGAGACTAAACTGCCAAATAAGCGACGGCGGGCCTTATAAACGGCCGCTGACAAGTAGGACGCGTTGCTGCATCTTCGGGTCGGGAAAGCATCAGTGAAAATCATTACAGCCGCAGATAGCTTACTCTACAATAATAAGACGGGTGTCCAGATGAATAATTCAAGGGTCATTCGGCGTTAAATCTTGTGTACAAACATTCTTGAGTATCTCACACTCAGCGGGACCCGACAGTCCCTGGCAGAGGGCTTAGCGTTGCATGCTTAGTCACAGGACAAATCTGATGATAAGCGTGTGGTTGTGGCGTTTAATCCTACACATCGCAATTTAGGGAGAGCAAACGAAAACACAGCGCTTACATAACGGGGGGGGCGCCGCGGGTGCGCCTTTTGTTTGTCGTGTGGCAAAACGGGGGGTGGGGAGGTGGAGGGGGGCTTGATTCATCTCCCTCGCGTTCGTCGGGAACCGTTCTTTGTTTTATGGCTTCGTTCTGATGTGGGCGGACTCGGAAGGGGATGCTGACAATAAAAGAAGACAGCTACAGAACGATATTTACAGTCTGCTTATAGACGGTGCATATTGATGGGCGTCATTACAAAACAAGCATCTTTGTGCTGGAAGCCAGGATGACGCGGTGGGTTAAAAATAAACGAGCCACTGCGGATGGAGAACTGTAACTGCACAAATTGACCCCCCCCCCTAAAATAAATCGACGCGCCACAGAGAAAAGCAACAACTCTGCCAAACTTGAGTGCTTAGCAAAAATCACCAACTGTCAATCAAGTGCCACTATCAATCTTTGGAAAAATGGTTTCTTCTTCATCTAGCATTCTAACTTTCATATAGTGAAGCAGAACTACGTGCATGTTTAAGCCGCAAAATACATTCGACAGGAACGGAATGGCTGAAATATGACAGAAAACACCTTATCAAGATTTTTTGGTGGAAAAAAAATAAATGCTTGAAGTAAGTGAGATGCTTGTACAATACAACTTACTTTGAATGTGAAATATCGTGACAGGCAAAGAAGAATCACATTTTGCCTTGATTTTAGATCTTCCCTGTTGGGTTAGATTTCTGTTTTGACAGTGTGAAACTTTCATTCATTCATTTTCCGATCCGCTTTATCCTCACAAGGGGGTGCTGGAGCCCATCTCAGCCGTCTTCGGGCAGTAGGCGGGGGACACCCTGAACCGCTTGCCAGCCAATCGCAGGGCACACAGAGACGGACAACCACCCCCGCTCACACTTAGGGACAATTTTTGAGTGTTCAATCAGCCTGCCATGCATGTTTTTGGAATGTGGGAGGAAACCGGAGTACCCAGAGAAAACCCACGCAGGCCCGGGGAGAACATGCAAACTCCAACACAGGGAGGCCGGAGCTGGAATTGAACCCGGTACCTCTGCGCTGTGAGCTAACAAATGTACCACCGGGCCGCTAGAGTGAAACTTAATGCAAAAACAACAAAACGTGACAACAGGGTCTGCTAGAAAGTTCTCAAACTGCGGCAACCCCCTTTGCCTCTGCGGACTCTGCATTTATCATCGTCACTTTGATTTGCTGCTCGGTTCAAAAATACCGTTTCCTTGGAAACAATGCTCTTTTGTTGGACGGCGGCGTGCTATTTGGCAGAAGCCAGACGTACATAATTGCCAACCGGCGGACTGCTCATTCGTCTTCTTGGCCAGGTAAAAGCATCTGGACATGTCGCGGTTAACGATACATGGCCAACAACCTTAAGTGGCTCTGCGAGGAACGCTTGAGGAGTCCAGCCAGACCACTTGCTCATTTGGAGCTGTCCGGCTGAGCTAATATGTCACGCGAGTCCAATTAAAGACCGCTACTTCTGGCCCTCATTTGCGAAAAGTGAAAGAGATTCGCAAAGCAAGTTTGCATGTATTGGTTACCGTCGACGGTCAGAGCAATGACGAAGCATTTTGGGGAAAAGGCTTTCTTTGAAATTGAATGGGAGGATTCCGACCAATTCAGACCCGTCGGAATTAGGTTGAAAATGGGAATGTTTGGGAAAGCCATCAATTAATTTTTGCAACGGAGATGAGCTGAAAATAGAGAAAGTGAAAGAGAAAAAAAAAGATTCATTTTGCGTTCATTTCAAATATGACCCAGTCAGTTCTCTTTGCGGTCCACTTCAGTTCTCTCAAGGGGGTTTGATGACTGCAATGACAAAACGAACCTGCTCGATCTGAGTCGGGTTCACTTCAAGGGCGTTTCACCTTCTGGCCACCCTGCCTGAGGCCATTATCGCCAGAAGAATCTGCCGATTGCCATCTCTTACGTTCGCATTTTGCCTTCATAAAAAAAAAAAAAACCTTTTGCTGCGCAGACGGAGCAAGGCCGACGATTGTCTTGGGTTCGCCGCTTTTTGGGAGCGGCCGCAAGCTTGCCTTTTTTTTTTTTTTCCTGAAGACAAATTTCTCAGTCAGAGCGGTGATTCACGTCCAAAAGGCAAATGAAAAGAGACATCCATTGCTTTGTGTCCGTCTATAATTCTTTGCAAATGTGACACTTTTATATACGCTGCCGCCGCTCTCCAGCCTCTTGAATGCAATCATACGAGCGTTAATTTGGGATCCTGAATGAGCGCGAGATGGTAAAACCGCAGGATTGATACCTCCATTCCTGTTATCACCGACATACTCCCACCGGCTTTTTTCATCCGCCTCTCTTGTCTCTCTCGACCTTCCCCCGTTCCTCCTTCTCCTGTTTGTCTCCGTTCCATCTTTCATTCAGCCGGCATTAAAAATAGCCGCAGTCGCTAGCTTCATCTGGCTTGTGTTCGCCGTTGCCCGTGAATGTAAGCACGGCAGTTTGATTCTTTTTTTTCTGCGTCCTCAGCAACAACGCCAAAGCCCGACAGGCTGCCGTGGGTCATTCGATATGTGTGTGTTTGTGTGTGTGTACGTGTGTTCACGTGTGGGCGTGACACAGGGAGAAGATACATTTGCTAGAAACGCCAACCACCTGTCAGCTTTGGAAAAAAAAAATGAAGAAATAAAACACAAAAAGACTTGAAAATTGATTTTCAAATGTGGCAGCACCGTGTTGTAGTGGTTCGCATGTTTCCCCGTCACAGTTTTGAGATGCGGTGTTTGAAATCGCTAACTAGCTAGCTTGACTTTGACAACAAGTGACGATGGGGTTTTTACTGCTTTAAATGCAAGTCCGTTAACTTCTGGTAACGCCCCTTTTATTGGTGTTGTCTCTCTCACACACACACACACACACACACACACACACACACACATACAAATAAATAAATAAAGTAAAAAATAAAATAAAAAAAAAACAATTCCATTCCGATATCTCATTTTTGGACTCCGATTTATGTCATTTTGGGGTTCATCATCCACTGCCATGTTGTTCGTCGTATGTCAATCGATTACTGGTAGGATGTCACATTTTGACACTCTTCAAGATAAAGTCAGGACTTTTCCGTTTTGGCTGGTCCAATAAAGACGTATGGATCAGCATTTGGACAGTTGACAAAACGGCTGATTATATTTAGGATGTTTGAGAAAAAAAAAATGTGGACGAGGCAATGATTTGCAGAAGGAGAAACAGCACAGGATTCGCTGCATCCATTAAGGATTTTTGTTAGCGCTCCGCCGGTTGTAATTCGCAAGTAATTATTTTCAAACCTTCAGGGATTATTGGCCTACATCCAAGCAAGGGCTCGGTTGAAGTGAACAGAAGCAACAATCGGTCGGTACGTAAACGGTCAAATCGAGAGCACCGCCGTTTCTGAACAATGTGATCGGGATGTCATTTTTTTTGCGCTGAGCAATTTTGGTTGTCTCAGACAAAAGATGAGCGATTGTTGGGAATAATGGGCAAAATTGATCCCTTTTGCGCAGCCACGAACGTGAGCGCTTTCCATTTCCTTCTTGTATTTTTTTTCGTTTCAATGCATAGCATGTTTATGACCACTGCACTGTGTGGGCTTCACATTTCAGTGTGACTTCAAACAAGCTTTTTTTTTTTTTGGATCACCAATCAATACTTTTACTTGCAAAGGAACCCTGACAATAAAAAAAAGGAAGTTTTCCATCTGTAGCCAACATTTTTCTGTAGCAACCAGAACAAATTGAGTCCAGTTATTCGTATGCATCAGCTTGCTTTGACATTTTTCTCGCAGTCAATACGGTCACGCACTCGTTTGTTAATGAATGCGGCCAAAGCTGTCCGATGTGCTGATGTTGACATCGAAAAACGAAACGGACCACGCCCCCAAACTTTTCCCCACTACGCTAATAATTCAATAGCATCTGATGTCATGTTCGCCCCGGGCTCACCTCCGCCACCCCGGCGAGCACTAATGGCCAATTTCAATTCGTGACTTGACTTTGCCGTCACTGGAGACTGCGCAATTACCGCCGTGAGCCCGGCTGCAACGAACAATGTCAGGGTCAAATTACTCCGATGCAGGAAGCCCGGTTTGCGCGCAAGTATCGGGATTGGATGACAGCAGCGGTGACCTTGGCAACAACCCATTATCGGGGGGGCTCTCGAGAGACAACATGGGAGGGCGATAGAAGACTGAGGCAATCTTCGCTTCCCTCAGAGGGGTTGGCCGCCCCCCCGGAGGGAGAAGCTGAACGATAACCACAAAGAGGCTTTAATGGCACTTGTATTGAGGAATCCCTTTTCTGTCTCCTTCGCTGTCACGGCAACCGTTGCCATAATGCTGACTGGACCAGATCAACTTGTCACCTCGCCTCTGCGTTTTCCTTTTACGCATTTCCCTTTTCTTTCTCGCTACCTCGAACAGTCACACACACACACACACACGCACACACACACGGGCTATCTATTTATCCAACATTCATAGGCTTACACAAACAGGATGTCAGGTGACAATGGATTAGCGAGGGAAAATTCAAGGTCAGGATGACATCAGATGGGAGAGCTACTCAAGTATCAGCGCATCTCAATTAAGTAATTCCCGCTTTTCACAACTGACAAATTCATGTGTGGGGTTTTTTTTTACCCCGCATGGAACTTAACCTCAGCCCTCCTATTCACGCTTTTTGTGTTCCGCAAAAGCTGTGCAGATTAATCCAAGACGACTATAAAAAGATCAAAAGTTACGCAAAATAGATTAGGAACACTGATGTAAAATTACCATGAAACCCCCAAATTGTGCATGTTAAAATAAGACCACCCCGCGGCCCTAGTGAGGATCAAGCGGTTCGGAAAATGAATGAATGAATGAAAAATAAGACTGTTCAAAAAAAAAAAAATGGTAGCAATCAAATAATGTCATAATACGTATGAAAATCCATCTACTTCCTGAACTGGCTCTCTGGTGTCTCGCATTGAAGTGATGAATGAATATTTCTTTTCCATGAGCGGCTTAATCGGGAAGGCGTGACGGCACAGTGACACGAATTGATTGATGGCGGGATTGGCCATCTTCAGGCTCTGTGGGTCC
>NW_017805840.1:1018419-1052853 GCF_001891065.2 Hippocampus comes | reverse complement strand
CCTCCCCGCCATAAAAGCACAAGCGCCATGCTCCATGCGTGTATCTCCGTATTAATCCTTGAGCCCACTTTCAACCCCTGCCCCTCTGCCGCCGCTCTCATAACGCAATCATTTCATACGCACAACACTACAGCCGAGTGCTTGACAAACAACTGCAGCGAAGGCCCGACAGAAAGACATCAGATATAACTGGAAGGGAATGACAGTCAAGTAGATGTGAGGACTTTCTCTATCGATTTATGTTCCTCTCTCTGCTCTCCTTTGCCCGACTCCCGTTAATGGACGTGACGAGTTCCTTGCTTCGGGCAGATGGTCCAACAGGAGGTCTTCTTATCTTCGCTCCCTAATGTTGCTCTCTAATGTGGTTGGTGACGTTCTTAGATAGCCTCCGATCGTATATTGAACAAAAAAAAACTCTTCTGCGACTTGCTTAGCTCATAATACGCCACGGATCAAGAATTACAGCACACTTTTTGTCATCTAAACTGCCCTGTTGAAATCAGACAATTTCAACCCGTACGTCATGGTATCACTTCATGGCTTTTTTACATTCTAACAATGTCATATTCCGAAGCGCCAGATTCCAAGCGTTTATAGTTTCCATTGCGCTTGTCACATTTGCCGACGTTGCATTTTATGGGGGCCGCTATTGACATTTGTCATATTTAAATGTTGTCGGCATCAGCCATAAGGCGTTAATGACTTATTAAAAGGAGTACATGAAGGAGTGGTTTCCGCTTTAAAGCAACAGTTGCATCATAAGCATTCTGCCTGGGGACCACACGACCTGCTTTTGTACTCTGGAGCAGCTGATCCTACAAAAAAAAAAAAAAAAAAGATCAGTTTGTCCCTAGAGACTGTTCAGTGGGGATGATGTACGAGCTTTAGGTCACCCTTTGAGAACGGCGTAATAAAAGGTTATTTACGGGCTAACCACAACAAAAGAGCTTATAATGGGATTAATCAATAACCAAGTGTATCGTTTTTGTGAATAAAACGGCAATAGCGTGAAGAAAGAAAACAAGGTGACCTCGTAGAAAGAACGGCACCGGAAAGGAGCCGAATCTTCGGGAGGCTACGCATGGTCGCTGAAGGGTTCTGGTTTGTCAGTGACAGCTGGCATTCGCAGACGCCTGCAGACAAATGCCAAGACGGATCAACACCAGAGCCGCTGAGAGGACTGGACAGCTTTTTATGACCAAGGACCTGAAAAGACGACCCTCCCTTATTATTGTTGAGTGAGGGAGGGGGTTTGTTATTGTTTCAACCATTTGAACATTTTTTAGAAAACAAGAATAAAACACATCAAAAAAAGTCCTGCAGACTTTCGGAATTAAGAGGTGAATAAAATTGATGGAAAGGAGCCAAGTGAAGTGTTTCTCAACCTTGAGTAAGCCAAGGTATACAGTATTTTACATTTGGAAGATATCATGGCTCGCCACCCAACAAAACTGTCACAAAACATAGACGGGTCATTCCGGAATTGAAGGACAGTTTCTACCTTTCCACATGACATCTTTTTGTCTTATCACATATTCCAAATAGCAGCTCATTATGATTTGAAGTTATGGCTCGCAACATTTTTAGCTAGGTAGATAATGCGGGGAGTGGGGGAGCCACATGACTCAGCAGAAATGACATGATGGAGTTAAGTGGCTGAACCTGAAGTCAGTCCTTTCTTGTATTTTTCATGTTCTCAACGTTTTATGCTAAAAGGGAGTGGTTCACTCAAATCAAAACACTGTTCCACATATTATCAGAAATATGAATCGTCACAAAGTTTTTCTATTTTATCATATAGCCCAAGTTAGTTCTTGACCCGTTAGCATAGTAGCTAACAGAGCTAGCATGTATACTTAGAGGGACTCCCAATGTTATTATAACACTGATTTGCGACCCTGATTTGTTGAGCAATATTTTTAAAATATATATTTTTTCAGGTGTTTGGGAATCTGTAACAGAGTTGCGTCAAAAACAGCTAAATATATGAGACGAATTAAGTATCTCATAAAAAGCGGACCATTGACAGTTGAGCTCGACGACTCCAATTATATTATCGTTTACTATCTGTTTTTCTTGAAGACATGAAAATGTATAAATGGTCTTTTTTTTTTTTTTAATATTGCTGTCTTCTATTCTGGAACAACCTGTCATACACGCAAACAAAAGTGCAATAGCAATCACTACCGAACACTACAGGTATGAAATTGGATCGTGTCATGCGCTCCCGACCATTCCATGCTGACGTAACCACAAAACCTGCATGTTTCCATCCACATAAACACATTATTAATCTCCCGCAACCATCTGCATGCTGACTAATCAAATGTCAACATGCAACAACACATTTCCCACGTGCCATTTACTGAACGCGGGCGCAAGTACTCTTTGTACCAATCGCCACTCGTGTATTCCTACCGTCACTCAGTTTATTCAGAGTGATTCAATTAAGCCGACCGAAAAGGACAGTAAGTGGCTTCCATCCCTGTGCAACATTTAAATTATTGATTGACTTCTTTAAAACATAAGTTCAGTCTGTTTGTAAGTGTCAAACAAAAGGGGTCAGGGGTAGGTTTCCTAAAGTCTGCTGGTATTCGTTGTCAGCTAGCTGATTGACAAACAAAGAAAAATTTGGAGAGCGTGAAAAGAAATACTGGCTAGCGTAATTTATGGCTAGCATCATTTATTTTTAGGGGGCATTTCGATTCATTTCGTCGGGGAATGTTGATCTGAGAAATGAGTTTTTCGAGTTATGAGCATGGTCTTATGTCACAACTGGATGTAGGTTTACAAACGTAGCATTTTTTTTTTAATACCTGTAGTTTGTGTCTTTTTCTAAAATGGGTGACCAAAAAAGATGATTTCCTAAAAGCGTCTTATGCAACGGCGACCTAAAGTAACCTTGCGATAGGGCGATGATGTCACCTAGTCTGTGACGCTCTCTGGCTGGGGGGGGCAGTCATGAAACAAACACTGTCACTAAGCCCCCCCCCACCCCGCCCCGGGTGAGCTGAAATATTTTGTGACACTCTTTCATAAAATTCCATGCACTCTGGGCTATGAGGCGGATGTATCCGCGAATCCGTCCGGACGTTACGAAGCTATTTTACACGGTGACGGCGACCAGACGTTAGATTGCACCGCTTCCATGAATAATGTAGTCTGTTCGCTCAACTGCTGATAGATTGCGGCCGACGTGAATCACAGCTTCGTCTTCGTTAATGGCTTTCGCCGCCATTGTCTAGTTGCGACATTATCACGCCCTCGCCTTCCCGCTTCCCGATGGGGGGGGGGAAAGAAAAGCAGTAGAGACGAAAAGAAGTCTTTGGTAACCCTAACCTGTTACGTCACACACTTCACAAATGACTGTACTTTCTCCGATGGCACCGCTGGTAAACAAGCGCTTGAATGTCATTTGAACAAGGCAGAGCACTCAAGAAAACAGCTAAATGGCCTGATAGATGATTTTAGCCGTCTTCTCTACCGCAGTAGTTTGAACGTCTGAAATGTCAGTCGAAAAGAAGATGCTACATGAGGTCATTTGCTTCCGAGAGAGACGCAATGCCAGCTACAATTTGCATTTCACCGAACAAGTTGATCCAAAAATAGACGTGGTTTGGAACGGGCTAATGAATTGACGTTTCAAATGCTAAGATTGCTGGCACAGGCGTGCTCTCATGACATTGAAATGGAAAGCGTGCTGTAGTGTTGACGTGAGCTAGATGGCGAGCTATTAAGTTTTGCTTAATTACTCAACCACAACCAAACCAAATAAAATTCACGTGGATTCTTTTGATGGAAACCTAAACCCAATTTGTCATCGTTTTTGGTTCAAATCAGCAGTAGTCGCTTTCACTTGCACTTTCTCCCACCCCAAAGTATCTTTAGAAACATTATGAAAAGGTCTACACTGAAGAAATACAAAAAGAAGCCTTTGAAGTCTTGGAGCGAGGAAAAATCAGCGAACTTAATTTTGACATTTAAAACAGGACACACAATCCATATCGGCCTATTTCAAGATAATGTGGGTTACTTCAAGCTGGGCGCAAGCTTCAACAAATTAGGCAAAATGAAAATAGGTCATGTTGAGGTCACAGTGCAGTGCGGGAGCACGTCATGGCTCAGCTTCGGCAAACAGGTGAGCCATGATTGGTCGTCACCTGAGCCCCTGAGCAATTGGGAAGTTATTTGGAGCTGACAGAAAGTGGGGGAAATGGCCCAACGAGATGGTTAAAAACGGGGGGATTTTGCTGCTTCACGCATGTTCCACAAACGCAATGTGGAGGGGGGGGGGGGGCTGGAGCCTATCCCAGCCGTCTTCGGGCAGTAGACGGGGGACACCCTGAACCGGTCGCCAGCCAATCGCAGGGCACACAGAGACGAACAACCATCCGCGCTCACACTCATACAGAGGAACAATTTTGAGTGTTCAATCAGCCTGCCATGCATGTTTTTGGAATGTGGGAGGAAACCGGAGTACCCGGAGAAAACCCACGCAGGCCCGGGGAGAACATGCAAACTCCACACAGGGAGGCAGGAGCTGGAATTGAACCCGGTACCTCTGATAGTACATATTAAAGAACATTTGGGGGGTCTGACTTCCGTTCAAGGCCTAAAATGACAATTTTCAGGACTTTTCAAACTCCTGATAGGCACCCTATGCAGAAACACAAATTTGACTTCACATCTCTTCATACAATAATTTGACATTTGGAACAATTACAGCACATCACTTTGCCGTTCCCAAGCTCCACAAAGGCACGCACGATTAAACAAACGGCTACATGTTCCAGTAATTTCCGCGTATAAAGTCCAACCTACTCACTTTGATTGAAAGCTCATTCTTGCCTTTTGATATTCACTCTAATTCAAAACGACAGGGCCAATCATCGCATTGTTTTGACGGCTCTCAATTAGATGCATTTGAAAGTGACCAGCACGAAAGAACTTAACAGCCCGCCAGAGTTCCGACCGCATCATCCCACGGGACAAATTTGTACATCATCCAACATCAGCGCGGCTTGTTGACCTCGCCGACGCTCCCGAGGCTCGGCGTGAGCAGATCGCCGCAGACAGCAAACAAAATCCTGTGAAAAAAGACCTCCGCAGAACTGTTATGAAAGCATATGAGTGGCCTGAGCATTTTAGTTATGATGTTCTGCAAGCGCATAAAATATGGTGTTGGCATCCCCCCCCCCGCCCCCTTTAAACCTGTCACTGCACTGCAAAGCAGTCGTAGAATCTCTTTCGTTTTCCATTTGAAAACTCGCGCTTGCCATTCCCGCCGATGAGGCTTTCGTTTGCCGTTTCATGGCTTGTCCTGCACGATTAAACAAAAGGAGGCCGAACTGTTTCACGCACAGTGCAGTCTAAATAAAGCACGTAGCACTACGCTGCAAAACGAATTAAAACAAGAATACTCAGAAGAGACTTCCCCTCAGGCTTAAACATTTGTCACCAACGAATTTATACCACGGCTTCCATTTTTTTTTTTCTCGTTGTTTCTAAGAGAATTGATTAAACGTTATCTCCTTGGCCTTGAGGGCAACATTGCTTAAACGGGTGTGGACGTGTCCTCGAGCAAGATCCTGAAGATACCCCCCCACAATTGTACGGTGCAAGGTGGTAAAAGCCCATTTACTTGACCCTGAAGATACTTTACATGCACAACAAAACGCACTCTATGATATTATACCTTATAAAAAAAACCAAAAAAAAAAACCACAATAATCACATCATTAAAAAGAATGCAAAGAATATTTGTCGTATGTTCTCCTTCAATTCAATAGACACTGTGCTGCTCCTTCTAGTATGCATGCTTTGGCCATCTGGGGGCGATATAATAGAGACGCACGGATATACTGCACATGAACCGGCCACAATTGCTCAGTAAATATGAGTGGTTCTACGCAGAGGATAAAGAACATACACCTGTATGCGTTGTAATAATGTCTATCTGTGTGTTGCTTTTGTATCCAACAGCATCGCTGTATTCAAAAAAGTTCTACGCAGAGGATAAAGAACATACACCTGTATGTGTTGTAATAATGTTTGTGGATGTGTTGCTTTTGTATCCAACAGCACCGCTGTATTAAAAAAATATATACAGTCATACCTCGGTTTTCGACCATAATCCATTTCAGAAGGCTGTTCGAAAACCGCTTTGTTCGAAAACCGAAACCACGCTCTTTTTAATAAAAAATCTTTATTGAACAAGTCTGCTCACAATGGAGCGCGACACGAGGAAGCGCCACTTCCTCGTCAACCGAGGAAGTGTCACTCCCTCATGTAAGGAAGGCGGGAGGAGTCAAGTGGCGCATTCAAGTGCGCTCAGTTTGGTCGAGAACCGATTTTCGGTCGTAATCCGAGGCATAAAAAAACGCAAAATTTTTGGTCGAAAACCGATTTGGTCGAGAACAGAGACGTTCGAAAACCGAGGTTTGACTGTATATACTAACGACAACATGACGATGATAGCTGCGCTACGTAAAATGGCAAATCCAAATGATGATGGCCAAATGAATGCGAAAGATTTCTATGCGTAGGATTTGTGAAAGACCACCAAAATGCAATGGAAATCCAACGATGCTATTTGAATGACTCCTTCGAAATAGGCTTGCTAGGACAATAAATCACATCATCTGTGCAGGACACTCACTCTCGTGCAAGAGCCGCAGTGCCCTTGAGTGACCTCCAACTGTCAACACGGAGTGATGTAGAACAGTTTCAGCTTCCAGCGAATGAAATCCCCAAACCCACCTCCCACTCCCCCCAGAGCCTTTTTGCATGAGAGCTCCACAGATCGTCAAATGCGAGCAGAGCCTGCTCTCGCCGCTTCTTCTCAAACTTTACGGATTTAAAAAGTTGGCGTTGAATCCTCACACAGGAGTGAAAATAGAGGCAAGCGGAAGCGAATTTACCGGCGTAGTCCTTTCGCTTTAATTCTACTTCATTCGATTATGATGCTTTGAAGCGTCACACGTGGTCGCGAGAGGCCATCGGCGCTACACTGAGCTTGTTTTATCAGTCTAATTGAAAGCTGAGTAAGTAGTCTCCGCTCTTCCTGTTTTACAGCCATTTTTTTACCATCGTCAATGAACAAAAGTAGAAGGGTACCATTATGCCGCAGCGGTAATGGCAGAAGAGTATGTCGAATGCAAAGCGTGCTTGTTAGAGGGGAACCAAAAGCTCATCCAAAGCCATTAAGGGACTGCAGTTTGGTAAAAGTGAATGTGAATCTTGTTTAATGTTGAAAAAGATTTAATTCATCGAGTTAATCATGTTAGCATCCACAAGTGAATGTGATGCAGATATTGTGTCCAGTGTATTTTGTTTTCACATTTTTATGGTGTACAGTGTTTGAATCTTGAGGATAGAAATGTACATTTGAAAAACAATTGGGTAAAAAAAAACAAAACTGATGTTGGCTTAAATTTGACCCAATTACTATGTTAAAAAAGGACCGACTGAGCCAAACTCAGCTCAAAAATATGCTTGACTCAATTCTATGAACTGTTTGTCAAATCGAAAAGTTCAGAGTTGACGGTAAAGATGACTTTGTTCGTTTTGATACTGACAAGATTTTTTATATGTACGCAACCTTTTTTCTATGAAGTATTGTTCGTGGGTTGAAACGTTTTGGCGCTGTGTGTGTCTCTTCTGCGGATTCAAGTCCATGTTTGTGTTTGAATATTTGAGCAATTGTTAGCGACATTCGACTCGTTCTCTCGCTACGATACTCTGATTTTGCTGTGACTTTTGGATCGTGCTCTTCTCTGAGGCCTAATCCTTGTTTGTTCGAGTAATTGTTCTTTATGTTTTTATGCCTTTCACACTTGCCATCCCTGGCAAATGCAACTTTCATGATTCCTTCCGAGGCTTGAACCCGCACCGCCATTACGCCAACGATTTAGAAGCTATTTTTGTCTTTTGTTTTGTTTTGTGGCTCATGTTATTCCTTGGCCCTAATCCTTATTTATCCATCTTCATTAACAGGTATTTGTTTTTAATCACAGATCACTCCATGCCTACCTGAGTGTTTCCTATTCATCTTGTTTGAATATTTAGTGTCTGTGTCTTTCTTCGTTTCTCATTTTCTTTGTTTGACTTTGGTCCTTTTTCAGTTATTACCTCAAACTCCAGTTTCATTGTTTTGATTAGCATCTGTTTTTGTTCATTTTGTTCAATCTTCAGTGTTCTTTAGGTCCCAATCCTTGTTTGCTCTTCCTTCATAGCTTTGTTGTCGGTTCCTTGTTCACAACTCCTTCTTCCCAACGCGCTTCAAACGGGTGTCCTGTTTTGTTCGTTAGCTCTCATCGCATAGTTCACGTTCACGTCTTTATTCTTTCTTCACCACTTTTAACTTTTGCATGAAAGACTTTAGTTTGCTTTCCCGTGACGCTGAATTTGCTTTCCGCCTGCCGCCACCACGCCGCAAAGTGTAACAATCAAGATGAAATAGTGGCATTTCACGAAGAATTACGATTTATTTCTCCAGTAACCGAGAAAAGTTCCGATGATTTATACATCATGCCCAAGCAGCTCATTTGGAGATTATCCCTACGTGCTTCCATTAAAACTTCTCTAACTTTGCTGCAGTCTTGCTTTGTTTTCATTAGCATCCATCTTGCCCCCCCCCAAATAAAAGCTGTTGTACAAATGCCTGCTTGCAAGTGCCAAGTCTCAAGACGGATATTTGTTGTGAATATGAAATGCTCCACCTGGCGGAAATGCAATCTTTCACTTATAATGACTTTCAATTTACATTTACTCCCGCTCAGCACCATCCATACTGATGATTACTGCAATGTTACCTGGAAAACGTGAGCTTCGTATGGTCCCAAACTTGGCATTTTTTTCGAATGGAAAATAGGTTAGTTGGCGCGAGAAAGTTTGGGGAAACTCCGCCTTATTCGCCTCAGCGTGACCTGAAATGTAAAAAAATATATATAAGCATGTATATAATATGATTTTGGGCATTGTTATGGCGTTTGGGAAGAAAAAAAAAAGATCACATCTGGCTCCCAGCAGGCCCACTTTTATGTCATTGGTGAGCACAGATGAAGGATAATTGCTTTTAGGCTGATTCCAGGGTGAATAACAATTAAAACGCTTGTGTGATGTCTTTCTGTTTTGTTTTCAGCCCCAGCTGGAGTGAAGGGCGTTTCCCTCCAGCAGGCCCACCTGTGCAGTGTTCAAGACAAACAAGACTGCTAAATATTTAAGGACTGCCGAACTGTCTCGTCTCTTGTCGGATAATTGACCTTGCTTGCTTCCTTTTTCGCGATCATGATCTTTGGTTTTTCATTATTGGACTTGATATTTCATTTGTTTGTGTATTCTTTTTGTTTTATACCTTGTTTGTTTTTTTTTCCTGGCTCCTTGCGACCAGAGATTTCAGTTTGTACTTTGTCGATGCGCTTTTCTGTAATAAATGTTTTTTGTTATCGCACTTTGAGTCTGCATTTCTGGAATCCAAAACATTATTCGTTTTCGGTTCAGAGCCTGACAGCTTGAACCATAATTTCAATAAAATGGCTCGAAACCATTGTGCCAAAGACGTCTTTGCTGCTATTCTTCTTTTTCCTTTGAGCGTGTTTTCCTAGGATGATTGTATCCATTAGCCCTGGCAGTTGATGACTAAAACCCTTAAATTCTACTTAGCATGGATGCCAGCCAGTCACACAGCACATTAGCTACCCAAACGACACAAAGGAGGGAAGGAAGGAGTGGGCGGAAAGTAATAAGGGCACAGACGCCGACAAATACAGCTCTGGGAGGAGACTAAATGACATTTTGAGGTTGAATGCGGAGATCCGGAACTGTCTCACAGGATCTGGTAACGTATCCAAATGAAATAAAACGACCAAATGACAGCTTACAATTAAGATTCAGAAAGCATTTATTTTCAAATTTAAGGGACTTAAATTTTTCTATTTAGAGCAAGTGTCGAATTCAATCAGTTTTTTTTTTCACGTTTTCCTAAATTCTGTTCAATTCTGATGTAAAGTTGCCAACTCCGGAAATTCTTGGAATTTTGAAACCCTCGCTGTGATAGACGTTTGTTTGCCCTCGCCTCCCCTCGCCGTCATCGGTATTAGCTTCAAGTGTTTGCCGTCCATCAGTGGTGACAGTAATAGATTAACTCATCAAATCCGAGCCATTTTCACTGGAGCAACCCCCTCAATTCCAGTGTTTTACTGGATTTTGACTGATCTTGCAAGGCCCACAGAATATTTGGTTCTAATGCTATATAAACATGGAGCCTACCAAAATAAAGTTTGGAATCTCTTCTTTCAGCAGAAAAAAAAAATTGTTTCTATCTTTTTCCATTCTTCAGCAATCGGCATGACAAAATTTAAAAAAGTTTCATGAAAATGGCGATTCCTGAGCAAAAAACGGAGAAAAAGACCTTTGGAGGAGAGCATGCATTTCAAGCACGTGAGGCACCACTGCCACCTATTGGTCGTTTTTTTACATGATTTACAATGCAAACGGCTTATTCTCATTCACAGATTGCATCAGACCCTCCTCCTCTGTGTGACGCAAAAAAAAAAAAAGACTTAGACGTACAAGTACGTCCTTGGTAGGCGGGGCCTAATTTTGAGTACGTCTTGTGGAATTAAAGAGTTAAAAGAAAGCGCCGTGGCGCACGAGAGGCCATCGATTCGTACTGCGTCCGCACAAGACAATGCAGCGATGGAGAAGCAGGTTCTGTTGCTACGTGTCCAAGTGAATATGCAACAAACCTCTCATTTGTAAAACGCCAGCGAAGATCGAAGAGCGTAATTACAATCGGTGCGAAGGATTCACCCGCAGAAGCATTTCCTATTGACGGATGGTCAACAACAATAAATTGACTTGTTTTTCTTCGGCATGTAAAATTTGCAATTCATGGATGATAAAAATGCATTTCTTCCTCCACTCCTGGCAATGATACAAACAGACATGTGCCTTGGTATCCATTCCATCTTTCCTTATCTTTTGTCCAGTGTTGTGCTCTTTCGCCCATAAAGCCCCGCATCACCGAAAAGGTTGGTAGTAGCCTCGACTACTCATCTCAGTCACAGAGATGTGTGCAAGAGGCGTAGCAGAAAGGGCTCGCGTTCACATTCACAAGCAAGAGTCGGCGAGCGATGGCACTTTGTCACCCAGCTGCCCAAGGTTCCGCCTGTCTCGGGTTTGCGATTCCCATTTGCACCTTGGTGGCTTCAGCTGTCATGCTGGCTCGCTTGGGTTCGTGCATGTCAGGGCACACAAATGGATTCCAGGTTCAGAAATAGCTACTCTGAAAAACACAGACTGGGTTTGGCTATGAATTGACCTTGTGGTAAGCAAGGTCAGGGGATCTATTGTGCTTAATTAATGACCTCAATCTGATCCACATCACCAAATCGGATCTCTGCAAACCTATTAGTAGCCTCAAAAATATCATCTACCAATGGAGTCAGAAGTTGACTAATTGCTTTATGTTGGGAGTGCTTTCTGCGTAAAACAGACGACAACACAATAAAATGCCGTTGAGGCATTATTTTGCACAAAAAAGACAGTTTGGATCTCATTCTACATGAGTTGAGTGGTTCTGAAGCACTAAACGGTTGGCAGTTCTGTATTGTTGGCAATGTTCATTTAAAACAGTAAAAGACACTAATAAAGGCTTGAAAGGCTTGATTTTTTTTTTGTCGAGATCATTTTCAGGTATCGCACTACAATAGTCGATCAATTCCGCGGTGTGGACCTACCGTTACTATCAGTGTCAGTTTTCTGACTAAAATCATCATTATTCAAATTATCTTTGCCCATTAAAATGAGCTGAAATGCAATTAAATTGTTCCAGCCTCTCCACCAGAAAAAAAAACAACATTTTTTTGTTTTGTTTTGTTTTTTTAAAAAATTAGCTGTTAATTTCTAACAATGCCAATCCAAGCCACTCCACTAAAATGACTAAACCTTCTGAGGATCAGCGTTTTGGGGGCAGCTTGTAGCACGGGAGAGGGAGAGAACAAAATATACGTTATTTTTCTTCACAAATAGTTGTTAGGTTCCACAGAGGAAAATCATAAGTAGGTGAGACTGGTGAGTTGTAACATGACTGTGGCTCGTGAAGAACGTTGTCACACAAGACTGCATCACAAAGATGGACATAGTTCTAGAAAAAAAATGTCATTGAATGTAGAAATGTTCATCTGATGAGGACAAAGGCAAGTAGAAAAGGCCAAATTTGCCGCAAACATCCAGGTTTGCTCATGTGATTAAATTACATGATAACGACGCATTAGCTGCTAACATGCTAACATGGCTAACAAGTGCAGAGACAACATGGCAATTGGATGTATTTTGGATTTCTGCATTTACATTTCATGCGACTTTGTGCTCGCCATTTTTGTCATTGTTTAAGTTTTGTCTAGTTAGCATGTCGCACTCAAGGCTAACGTCTCTGTATGATGCCATTTGTGCTGGCATAGCCGAATAACTTCTTCATAAACAAATTGTGCTGAGTAATATGATGATCTTCATTGTGATATTGCCGAAATACAATAATCAATGTGACCCAAAAAAGACAAACACGCTTAGTAAGCCTCTTATACAAGGGGCAGACGCATGTCACAGAAATACTTCAGGGAAGAATGAGGAGCTCATTGTATTTAGTAATTGATTACTCGGCTACACACACACACAAAAAAAAAAAAAGGCCCATTCAGCCTTGGTGTCGATATCGAATCAAAAGACAGATACGGTATTTAACGTGGGGCACGACTGGAGCTAAACAAAATGGCTGACGTCAGCTGGAAGAATTAATTAGCCAATTGCTTGTACTAAAAGCAAAGCGACTAACTAGAAAAACATTCTTCACTCGACAGCAGCGAACAAACTACATAACCACGGTTCTTGTGCGTCAGTGTTTTTAAACTCACGCCATTGCCTGTGTTTCATGTTTCCAGACTTTTACACAGTCTGGCAAAACATATAAAAGACGTGTCATCATTGTTTCTTTATCCAAACATAAGAGCTGGCAATTTTTGTTGTTACTTTCTGAAATGAGCCATTGAGAACAAGAGTGAGCTAACTCAATATTTCTCATCATTTTTAAGTAAAATCCAGATATGAATAGAGAAAAGGCTTGAATGAAGGTTCATTTGCATTTTTTTCACATAGGGGCAGTCCTTTATTGCGCTCAGCACTTCTCCTGATTAGTCAGTGCAACAATTATGCTAACTCCCGTTTCTAAGATGGCCAAACCCTTGTAAATAGGCTTCGCCTGCCGCCAAAAACAGCACAGAAAGTAAGGTTCAGTGTTTGGCAAAATATTAATATGTCTTCGGTTAAAACAAGTATCCAGAAGAAATAATCATTGCCATAGAAATCACCGAAAAATCCCGCAGATTTTATTGCAGCCATAAAACTTGAAGTCACTCTCTTGCAAAATGACCGAAAATGGATTTAACCCACTGAATTATTATTTTTTTTTTTTTATGACATGTAAAGCAAATCTATGACTTTGGCAAAAATATTTTTTTTTCTTTTGTGACTTCTCAAACTATAAAACAAAAACAAGATTGAAAATGGCTTTTAATGGCAAAATATTTATATTGCAGATAAAACTCCTAAACTTGCCGTGAATGATCCAGCGGATGACTCAAGGTGGACATCAGTGGCTTTTTTTATATGACGTTCATCATTCACTCCATCGCTTTCATTCACTTTGTCAGTCATCACTTTAAAAAAAAAAAAATCAATACTTTATCAATCCAGAGTGGGTGTTTTGATTTTATTTCCAGGTAAAAAAAAAAAGTATTTTCTGACACTAAAGGCTCACCTCTTTAGTTTGAGGCTTTTTTCAATTCAATTTGCTCAAGCGCAGCTGCAGTCGCTGACCTGTGTTGGCTGCTTTTACTGTTAAGAGAGAAGTTTGGAGCTAATGGGAAACACTGACGGATAAACACGAGGCTTGCACTTTTCCCTGGAAAGATTTCTATGTGCTTTATGGATTGTCACCTCGCAGTTGTATTTTTGGGAGGCTTGAAAAATTCATTTGGCTTCATCCTGAAGGTAGTGTGGGATTTAATTGGGTAGCTGTGTTAATTCCTTGTACAGAACACAGACACCATTGGTCCCACTGCTGCTAAGGGAACATCTTGTGATCGAGGCCATCTTTTTTTTGTTGTTTTTTTTTTTTTTTCTCTCTATGGCGCCTTCATTTTGATGTTGTCTTTCCATGAGGGGAGCGTTAGCTGCCTGTTTGTCTTCACTTAAGCCTCAGGCAGCATCCGGGACAATGCGGTCTCTCTGGAAAAACGAACGTCTGGAGCGACATCAGAGCAGAAACGAGGACGCCAAATGTGTCGGAACGAGACGCGGCCGAGATGAGACTCCCCCACTGCCGGTGCGCCCGGCGTGGATTAAAGGATGTATCGGCTTTGATTTTGACAGCAGCCGCATCATGACGTAGAGCCGCAAAACCAAATGAGATCCAATAGCCACGGAAACAAATTAAATCAAAGCAGCAACAGATGAGTCCTTTCATGGCAGATTCTTGAAATATTCCCCAATTTTTAACACTATTTTTCATTCACATTCGATGGTATGGAAAAAAAAAGTTCCTGAAAAACTGAAATGGTTGGCTCGACATTGGTCCTTCAGACTTTTTCAAATGTTTTGTTATGATCGATCCACCCACTCTTGTGTCAAATGGCAAAATTAAAGTCAGGGGCGATTTTTTTTTTTTTTAAATCAAACTTTCCAAATATTCAAACTGATGATCCAACTTGGATGCCAAGGTCCATCCACATTCGATGGTGTAGACCACTGGTGTCAAAGTCAAGGCCCGGGGGCCAGATGTGGTCCGCCACATCATTTTATGTGGCCCGCGAAAGCAAAAAAAGCATGTCAACTTTCAGGCTTGCTCAAGTCTGAACCAAAATTTCAAATTGTAATATGCCATCCATAATAACAATGTTTGAAAAAGCCCCATTATTTTTGATTTCTGATTTACATCCATCAATTTGTTGTTCGCTGTGTACGTTCTACTCTATGTGGAGGTCATTCAACATTCATATGAAATTCACCTGAAATGTTAGCTTCCAACCAAAATGACTGCTTGATTAAGGGTACGGGTTCATCAGGGTTTTGTGTGTCAGCTGCCACCCTCCATGGAACTGTACCAGAACAGGCCACTAACACACAAGTAACCAGATAATAAAGTCTCAGTGAAGCAACATGTGGTTCATTACCCAAGGTTATTCTCATACACCTTTTTTCTTTTCATTTTACATTTCGTGGCATGTTCTTTTGTATTGGTATAAATGGACAAGCACACAACAAGTCCAAAGCCCCGAAGGATACCTGTAGTGTTTGTTCCCACATACAAGATAAGTAGGCTGAATGAGGAATATTAGTGTTATTCATCAGTGCATCCACACACAACCACAGGCACTCTGACACACACACACACGCACACACGCACTATGCAGGTAATGCATTACCACAGCAGGAGTGCCTCAGTCGATATGAGTGAGACCACTGGGAAATAAGAGACCTCATAAAAGGTTTGTGCGTGTGTAGGCACGCATGTCTCCTTTCGCTCACCAGCAATTTAACGAGATCATCATTACAGTCTCGTTACCATTTTGACTCGATTCGAAAGGACAGACGTGCTCAAAATGGATTTTTTTCACCCCCAAAATGCACTTTATTGACTTGTACGTGTCATGTAAAAGGAAAATCGTCAAAGGTGCTGCAATTAAATGGTCGAAGAAAATCAGAAATTTCAAAGATCAACTTAAACGCAACAGTGTGTACGAATTTCACTTTAGAATAACAGATTAATGATTGTGGTTTCAATTACACAGGTTGAAGGCAAGTAAACAGATGCAGTGAATGCAACTCATGGTGAACAATTTTTCAAAAGGAGTCTGTAAGCTGTTTATTGCTTTTCCGAGATGAATTTTATTCTTTGTAAAAACAGTAATCACAGAATAAGGTAGAAATTAAAAATGTAAAATTTTTTTGCCATCATTTTGCTTCGGTTCAATGGACATTGTGATTCTTGTGTTGTGCACGCCTTGACCCCCAGGTGTCATTATAAGGACAAATTCATCAGAGGATAAAGAATAGATGCCTGAATACTGTTAGATTGTTGATCTACATGTGTTGTTTAACCTTTTGTGTTCAAATATGGCTTGGTTAAAGACGTATCACACCAATGTTAGCATGTCGATGCTGTTTTGCATTGTGTGCTAGCACTTAGCTAAATGAACTCAATTAAAGCAAAGCTATGTGGTTGTTTTGAATAGTTTGAGAGCAAACATCAAATAGAAGTGGCATTAAACACCTTGCAGCCTTTTGTTTTAAAGAACCGTTCATTATTTGCCAAGCTGCTTCTCTTGTATAATGAGTGGAGTTGAGTTCACTGCCACCGGAAGGGGCTTACATTTTTGCGCTTACATATTTTATCTTGAAAAACTGTCTCTCAACTCACTGCTGTACAGAGAAGTATTTTTACCGTCAGTGGAAGCATCCACTCTTGTCTTCGATAACACCTCCACCGAAAAAGTCTGCGGAAATAGTCTAAAATCCAACAAAGAGACGGACTGTAGCATACACACCAATCTACTCTACTGAGTGGAATTCTAGTAATAAAGGATCATTACAGCACTACAAAAACAGCATCTAATGATGACTTATGCTCCGTACCGTAGAATTAAATAAAAATTAGATGGAGGAGGACATGTCATTATATCTGCAGCCCACTGAACAGAGTGGTAGAAGCAGTCGCCGTCGCTACGGCAACCAGTGGCGCATAAACGGATGATTAATATCAGCACATCTACTTTTCACACAGGGCGGGGGGCGGAGGGGGGGGGGGTATTTTTCACTTGCAGACGTTGTTGCGATGTCACCGAGCGGCATGTGATGATGCCATCAGAGCCTTGTTACATCAGGGTTCAGCTTTGAACGCACACCAGCAGAGCATACATCGCCACGTGTCAGCTCCAGTGAGAACATACTTAGCGCTGGGGCTACGCTCGCTAGTCCCCATGGATGTCTACAGCGAACGCCTGTCCCGGCTGGTGGAGCACATCCCGCCGGAGATGCTGCCCTTTCTGCCTGATGTGGTGGTGGAGTGCATCCGCCTTCACGCCGCGATGCCAGGGGCGTCGCTGCGCAACCGGTCCGAGGCGGCGTTTTTGCGCTGGATGTGCTCGCAGATTGAAAGTTTAATAGCCAAAAAGGCACATTCGAGGGAGGGCAAGGGACTCGACCATAGGCCTCGCAGACCTCAAGAGACGCTACGTGAGAGAAAGGGAGCCTATGCAACAAACAGGCATGAGCAGAACTCCGTCACACCTCCTCACGTGCGTCACAGTCCTGAGGAGACCAAGGAGCTGATAAGGGAGAGAGCTGATAAAACGAAAGGAAACAACCGGAAGAGCCTTGCTTCCCATACCCATCAGAGCCTTAATGAGACTGAGGACTCAAATGAAGCGGATAACCACCATATGCAGGACAGTCCTATGGAGACTAAGGGGCAAAGAAGAGAGAGAAAAGGACTTGATGAAAGGAATGGAAGCAACCACAAGCATTCGAGTGTTAAAGTGAAGAAGGAGTCGATAAGAGTTGAAGACACAAATGGAAAGAAACGGAAACCCTTCACATACCACACGTCCGACAGTTTTTCGGAGACTGAGGACTTCATGGAAGTTGATAAAACAAATGGTAACTACCAGCAACCTCCTGAATCCTACATGCATGACAGTCTAAACGACACTAGGGAGTTTATAGAAGTTGAAAACACAAATGGAAATAACGGAAAATCTCCGACATCCAACACGCATGACGATAGTGAGGAGACTATGGAACCATTAAAAAACACAAAAAGAAACCAGCCCCTTGCATCCCACATGCATGACGATCTTGATGAGCGGAAGGAGGTAAGGAGACACAAAACCACATTTGGCAACAATCACTTTGTCTCCCAGATGGGTGAAAAACTTCAAGAGACAAAGAAAAAACAAAATGGCACCAATCGTTGTGCCTCCCACATGGGTGACAATCTTGAAGAGATGAAGGAGCCCAAAAGAATTCAAAACCTAAACAGAAACAATTACATTGCATCCCACATGGGCGACAGTCTGAAGGACGCAATGGACTTAAAAAGAGCTGAAAATACAAACAGAAACAACCACAAAGCCCATGAATCCCATATCCATGATAGTCTACGGGAGACTAAGGACTTCATGAGAGAGAGAAAAGGAGTCGAGAGGAGAAGCAGAAACCACCACACTCATCGAGACACTGCCGAGTTCATGGCAGCAGACAAAACTCGTGCAACCCACCGGAATCACCTTGCATCCCACACATACGACAGTCTTCGGGAGACTAAGGACCTGATGCGGGAGCGAAAAGGGGTCGATCAAAGAAACGGAAACAACCACTTTCTTGACACTTTTAAGGAGACTAAAAATGGAAACCACCGGAAGCCCGCCCCGTCCTACACGCGTGACAGTCTTAAAGAGACGAAGGAATTAACACGAATGGATAAAACGAACGCCAACCAGCGGAAGCCTGCCCAGTCTAACATGCATGACATTCTTAAGGAGACTCAGGACAAAAGAGTGGATCAAACTAGTGGAAACCACCGGAAATCCACCCCGCCCCACATGCAAAAGAGTCTCAAGGACAGTAAGAAAATGCAAGAACGAGTGGAAATTCGTGCGTCTCGCAAGGACGATGACGGCTGTGAGACTAAAAAGCAGTGCAGAGGATCTGGAAGGTCTGACCCATCCCCTCGTCCGAATCATAGTCGAGAGAAGACGCCAAAGCGTAAACACAGGAAGTCGCCAGAGATTGTCTCGACAGACAGATGTCCGAGCTACCCCATGAAGTCGGTGTTCACCTACCTGAGTCTTATCGAGACGGACAGCGAAGGGACGCCGAACACGAGATACGATTGGACGCCGACCAGCTCTATCAGTCACCGGACCACCCCGAACACGAAGGAGCCGTCGCACTCCAAAGGTAGCAAAAGAACCACAAAGGACTGGAAGACCGTGGGATCTTACACCTACCAGAACCTGAAGACTGACAAGATGACATTTGAGAGATTGGGCGCGGGTAGGCGATTGGCGTACGACCGCAAGTCCGTGTTCGGGTCTTGTGTGAATGTAACCAAATTTAAAGACAAAATGCGAAACAGCTGGAAGCCCGTCGGTCCTTATCAGAAGACGAAAAACGTGCCCAAGCACGTTCAGTTCCTTTTGGAAAGCGTCAGAGCCTGATGCGGGACGTCTTTAACGAATGGACGCACAGTGTGATCTACGAGAGGCGCAGCGAGACAGTCAGCTGTGAAAATTAATGTCTGGCGGGATTGTGAGTGTTGTATATGATAATAGGGGGTGTGTGCCTTGCACGCTCTGCACACATTAAAAGTGACCCGTGATGACAGGCTATTTCCATAGGTTTCGATTGGGAATTTAAATTATAAGAACCATCACTAGACTGTCACCAAGGATTAAAGTTAACTCACAGGATGACGGAAAAGCGGTACTCGTCAGACCCGCGCCGCTAAATGGCGGCAGCAACCTTCTAAAAATGTGGCTGCCATCAATTCGCATTGGTTTCCCTGCAGTGGAAGGGGGATATCAGTTGGCAGCAGTAATGCGATAGTAAGCTGGTTTGCCAAACACGGAGAGGGCCCACAAAAGAACAAGGAAGGTTAAATCATGATTCGTGACTGGATTTTCCTTGTTTTTAGGTTGTGTGGACAGTAAATGTGTACACTTTTGTTGAGGGTAACTTTCTTGAAAACAAAAACATAAAAACATTTTGCAGGGGTTTTTTTTTTAGGTGGGGAGGGGGAGCTTTGATCTGAACGAATTAAACTTGTGGTTCTCAAACTGGCCGTAAAAATATGACAATATAACAAATGCTTACTATTGGTATGATTACTTTTTTTTTTTTATACAATCATGATTTCAATTTTTAAAATTCACATTGTGGAAAGCAGCAACTTTGACATTTGCATCTCAAGAAACATTTTCTGCGGGGTAATTTCAAACATGACGGTTTAAAATGAGGATTTCTGAATGGGTTGTATGGTCTTTTGCCAAAACAGTTTTTTTTTTATTTTGTTTTAAATTAAAAGATCTGTAATGTAATTTTGAGAACATTTATTGTGCAGCCTGCAAAAGACAAAATCACAAATCAGGCCTTCATTGTGAAAACAAACCAACAACCTTCCTGACATGAATATTTTATATTATACTAAGATACTTTTAAGATTATAGGCTACTCCTGGTTGATGCACACTTTAATGAAACTTAATTCATTTCCAGTGTCCGGTTCTGTTTAGCGAATACGATTTTCTTTACAGAGTTAAGATACTTATTTCTTGTAATTTGCCAGGAATTTTGCTGTTCAAAGTTGGATGTTCTCTGGAATTCCAGCCAGACTTGTGTGAAAAGTGCACTCAACGCATGTTTAGCCGCAGTCTTAGCCAACTGAAGCTTGTTGCTAGCTAGCTGGTGTAGCGTAAGTAGCGCCATGTTTAGCTCGACTTCTGACAGCCTGGATTCGGTGATGATTATTAAGATTTTTGGGAGTGTTTCGATGGTTGAGTCTGTTTTGATATCCGATGTCTTTTGATGAAGCACAAAATGCAAATTTTGCCCATAAACCGCGATGCTAAACCGCTTATTTTGAGCCGTGCGTTAGGTTCATTTACAAAGTTGTAAGACTCAAAAATGTCCATCGGTGTGACTGATTTTCTATTTGTGCCATGTGACTGACTGGCGACCGGTTCAAGGGTTGTCCACCTCTCACCCCAAATCAGCTCCAGCTCACACACGACCCGAATAATCGTGATACATGACGGGTGGGTGGACAGACGGGCGAACACTTGTATGGGTGACAGTGTTATTGAGGTTTTGAAAGAGGAGCTTCACGCTTGAGTTGTCACATGCAGACGGCCGCTGAGCTTGATTGCAAATGAGAAAGCATCCGGAGATGAAGGCTGAGACAATGAAGCGCTAACATGCGCGCACATTCACAGGGCTTAAGACAACACATTAGACACGTATTACAATTTTAAGGAACACTGTTCGATGACCTTGATTCGTAGGAGACTAAATTGTCTCGTAGTTATGAAAATGTGCATTATGAAGATTAGGTTAGATTCAGTGAAGTGGTCTTTGATGTTTTCCAGTGATGACATACATTCCCAATCAGGACATACAGTTGAATATACTGAGTATATGGCCTTCTACGATTTTTTTTTTCTATATCTACAGCCATGTACCAAATCACCTGTGCATGTTGCATGTTAAATCACGCTGTTTTTTTTTTCTTCTTGAAATTCTTTTATTTTAGTTTTTATTAGTTTTACTATTAGTTTTAGTTTTTTTACGTATGGAGTATTTACTGAGTACAAATTAAAATCAAGGTCACTAAGTACAGTATTGCGCAAGGTAAACTACAATTACCAAATGACGGTTCAACATCTTTTTTGAATGGGCATAAAGTAATACCAAAATAAATAAGAATATATTTAAAATAAACCCAGAATGGTCATGTATGAAATTAATTGACAAAGATGAAAATGAGGGGTGTTTTCACTGTAATTTGAATTTCTTTTATAAACATAAAATGTAGTTTCTGTAATCATTTTTTTTAAAAAGCACTCTCATTTTTATTTTAATGATAACTTTTTTTTTCAATTTTAATTTGTTAGTTTTCATTAACTATAATAACCTCAGTGTAAAGTAGCGGTTGTTTGAAGATTTAAGATTTTACCGTAACATCTATGCTAATTTCCATCCGCCTGTCAATGGCTTTTCGCATTATATGTTAGCATTAAGCTAGCACACTTTTGTTAGCCAGAATATATGTGGTTTGGTCGAACATTTTGGTGTTAAAATGTCTCATCCACTTGTCAAATTAAAGATCAAGCATGGCGCCTTTGAGTTGGCAAGGGCTCAGATTATTTTCTCTTCAATTCGTATTTTTCCATATTTTTTTTGCCAGCGAATCTGCAGTGTGCGCCTTTCAAGTTGCACGAAAAATGTCATCGTCAGGTTGTTCACGCTTGAAAGAGCAACACAATGTCTGTTGAATTGAAGCAAAAATATGGCGTTTTCATTCTTGACATTCTTTCAGGTCATTGTATGTTTTTATAAAATGTTTTGTATGTTTTTATAAAATGTAGACTGTCTAATATTAAAGAGTAGTTTTTTCATATTAAAATACACACTACAAGCATTTGTGTTGTTTTTTTGGGGGAAGTTGTGTTTTTGCTTGCGGCGTGAAAGTTTTCCTTCTGAACTTTCTCAGTGTTTGTATTCCACGCTCATGTTGTACGTGACATATTAAGGAAATATCTGGTGCTGGATGGAAAAACAATGATTGTTATAATTCTATAACTGAATGCACTTTGCGAAATGACTTTGGCCATGATGCTTTGTTTCCCTTAAGTGGGTTATTTCCAGACGCTACAAGCTTATTGGCCACTGGGTGCGAAAGTGATGATCTTCTTTTGCATATTTCACCAGTGTGGAATAGCGGCGCATCATTCACTGTGCACGCGTGCATGCACGGATGCGTTCAACACAATAACCCTCGGCAACTTCTTCCCCGCTAACGTTGACAAATGGACAATGCCATCGAGCGTTGTGGTCGCCTTATTCGTATTTCTTAAATGAAACTGCAAAAGTTTGATGACGCGGCAAATTCCGAATGGCGGGAAATAAAGCTGCATGAATGCTGACAGGACGCACGGCGAAGCCGCAGCATTTTGTAATGTTGTGGACTTATTTATTGAGAAATGGAATAAAAATAAATAAATTCCCCTCCTGCAGGTCATGTTTTTCCTGCCGAGAATACATAACGTCGCATGAATATTGTAAAAGCAATAAATAAAAGAGACTGACTGTGGAAAACATTTTTTTTTTAAATCACTACTTGGGTGGGGGGGGCAAGGGAAAAGGCAGAAAATCCTAATATTGCATTCTATCATTTATTATTTGTACGTATGTACTTTTTCAATTTTCTTTTCTTTTTTCTTTAATCCAAATAGACTCCTTATGTTTTTGTTTACTTGTATTTTATTTATATTTATTTACCTTCTTTTTGAGAAGCTGTAATTTAATCCAAATAGTATATTATTAACTTTTCTTCTTTTATTATCAAAATATAATAGTTATATTAGTTTTGATGTATTTAATTTACTGTATACATTTTATTAATTCATTCATTCATTTAATGTATTTAATTTCTATTATTATTATTATTATTATTATGTTTTTTTTGTTAGTATTAGTAGTGGTATTTGCTTTATGTTTTGTCATCTATATTCTGGATTTATTTGCCTATTTCAGTTATGTGCAGCATTTTCTTTTTTTTCTTTTAAATGATTATAGTCTATAATTTTATTTAGATTTATATTCAATTTTTTTATATTTTTTATTAGATTTTTCTCAAGGTGTTTTTTTAAATTAAATCCAAATCATACATTTTGTAATTTTATTTTATTTTTGGCTTTCAAATTACATGATATGATATTATGAGTTAGACAATGACAATGATTAACTGTGCTACGACGGTTAGCATGTCTATTAAGGCAACCTGACATTGTATGCATGTAGCATTGTGGGAAAGTCATTAGGTTTGGTGCCCATTTGTCTTTCAGAGTGCGCGTTTCTGCTGCCGCGTGTTTACACTGCAAACACATTTTCCGCTTCGCTCGCACATCTCACGCCGCGCGGTCGCAATTCATACGCGACATACATTATAAACCATATCCAGTGGCATACTAGTCTCATATCGTCAGCTTAATGCATGTTTGTGTTGCAAACACTCATGAACTAATGTCTGTTGAAGCCATTTTCCACTGTTTTGGAAATTTCGGTTTGTCCATGTGAGACGAAGAAATAAGAGTACGGTAATCGTTCGTATTGTAATTCGTAATTGGATTGCTTTGGAATTTCTTCATTCATTTATTTATTTTTTGAATCAGACTTTCTGCAATTGATTAATTCAATATTTTAAATTGGGATTTTTGGAGGACCTCGGTAGAGGTATACGCTCCAATGAGTGCCTATTGTATGTCACATTTCTGACCATTTTCTCTTTGCGTTCCCTGTCCACGCTTGGCATTTCGCCTAACGCATGTCTGCGGCACGCCTCGTTAGCATGCGTCCTTAGCGCTCTGACATTTCTCACCAGGCCGGCGAAACGGCGAGGAGGAGATTGCCGTGACCTTGAAGAGATGTCACGGCTTGAAGCCTACATGTTTTTTTTTTTTTTTTCACCCTCGTCTAAAATGCATAATCACCATGTGGAAAATCCAACAATTAGTTTTAAAAAAATGGTTTAAACATTGTGAAATACCAACAACGCAACTTTTGATCAAGGTTGCAGGTGAATCAATGGTGACCCGTGGACATTCATCATTGTACATATACACGCACCTGCGAGGCCTCGGCCTTGGATGGCGCACCTCAGTCACGGTGTGCGCGCGAAGCTGACAGCGTATAGATAATACGACACACAAACACGAATTAGCATATTCAGCAGCTGGAGGGAAATAGCTAGCGCTGGGGCGGTGGGGGGGATGGGTGGGAATGGTGCTCATGAGGAGATATGCTGAGTAGAACAATTTTTTTTTCCCCCCGCAAAAGTCAAAGACAATGTCTTTGATGGAGCAATTCGATCTTTTTCCAAACATTTAACCCTTTCATGCACACTGTAACCTGATAACACGATAAACTGTCCATTGTAGTCACAGCTGTCCCTGAAAGGGTTAAACACAACATGGTCTTCAATGAATCACATTTGGGGGTGGGGAGTGACAACTGAAACACGATTTGTTTTTAGCCCCATTGAACTTCACCTTTTTTTAAAAATAAAGACTTGAAACTGTCGTCGATATATCCACACACACAAAAAAAAACCAGGTAGGTTAGTTTGAATGAAGGTCTTGTTTTCCCGTCGTTTTCACGCCAAGTTTCTTGTAAACGCGCTTCGTGTACGTTTTGAAGCAACATTAAGCGACAATAGTGATTTTTTTTTTTTTTTTTTGCTTCCTTTTGTTGTTTTAGCTGCAGGAGCTCCCGCTTCCAGTTGCCAAACCGCTTTTAACTTGCCTGTCATGATCGATGCCTACAATTTCAAACAAACAACAATCAGGCCAGAGTTGCCACAGCCTTGACGTGACCTAAAGAAACCCCGAGGCCGCAACAGGAGTACCGACACGTCGCACGACAAACAACAGCAGACACAACAGCGAGGAAATGACAGTTGGAGAAAATAAATAATGAATACAAGTTTCGATCACAAATAATAAATCCGAACCAAATCCACCTTTCCACCTTGAACATCCAACACCAAAACATGTGGCAGCAGCACATGGTGTTGCTGTATAGATGGATGAGAGGATAAAGTGGCTACTATCGCTGTGTGTGTGTGTGTGTGTGTGTGTGTGTGTGTGTGTGTGTGTGTGTGTGTGTGTGTGTGTGTGTTTATGGTACACCATTCAATTCCACTAAGTGCAGCAAGCAGGGAGACGCTTTTTCATCCAAAGCATAAAGATGGAAGAGAATACAGATTGCTAGCTAAATGCGAGCACTAAAACACGCGCGCACAAATACACACACACACACACACACACACACACACACACACACACACACAGATTTTCACAAGCAAGCATTTTATCATTGGAAAAATAGTGTTTGGAGCACAGCCTGGCCATGAAATAGCCAGATTGCAGCTTTGAGGAGAAAAGATAAGTGTCCACAGTGTGGTGGACACTCAAGGCTGGATATGAAATAAATAAGAGAGAGCCAATACAATAAAATGGAATACAGGTGTCTATTTGCGTAGATTTACAGCAAAGTACTTGGACAAAATGATCGCTAGAATTTTATTTTAATAAAACAATCAAACAAAAACTTGACATGACCAATTGAAAGTACAATACAGTGAATTTCATTAAATTTGAAAAAATATTGCAATAATTTGTCCTGAGCATTTGATGAATGCTACCAATAAATTCTTTCATATTTTGATCAAATAAATAAGTGAGCTGAGGAATTAGATTTGTGCCCTATAAATATGAAAATTAAATTAATAGGTTTTCTTAGCATTTAATTAGTATTCCCATTTAATTAATTCTTCAATTTGATTATTATTTTACTAAAATAAAAAGCTAAACTGAGAAATGAATAAATTGTACCATTCATTTTTATCATACTTAAGTACAAAATTAAAATAAAATAAGTGACCTGAACAATACATATTTTGACCTTTAGAAAGTGTTATTAAAATGAAATAAAAATCTAAACTACATGTGACTGAAGCATGTGAGTCATTTTGGAAGAATTTAATTAATATCCAAATAGAATTACAGGGGTTAGCGTGTCGACCTCACAGTGCAGAGGTACCGGGTTCAATTCCAGCTCGGGCCTCCCTGTGTGGAGTTTGCATGTTCTCCCCGTGCCTGCGTGGGTTTTCTCCGGGTACTCCGATTTCCTCCCACATTCCAAAAACATGCATGGTCGGTTGATTGAATACTCGAAATTCTCCCTTACGAGTGTGAGCGCGGTTGGTTGTTCGTCTGTGTGTGTCCCTGCGATTGGCTGGCAACCGGTTTAGGGTGTCCCCCGCCTACTGCCCGAAGACGGCTAGGATGGGCTCCAGCAAAGAGGGGACCTGAGCAATTGTGCTATGTTATTCTTGACCTTATTAATCATCATAATAGCATCATAAAATAGATTGTCTTCTTTTAAAAAAATAAAGTGGGTGAAGCTCAGGATAAAATTGCCCATTTTTCCATGTCTATTAAATTCTCATTGAAATTCACAAAATGATGGTCCTAACTTGATGTACAAGACATGCTGAATGTACGCATCAATTTGGAGCTTTGCTTGGGGGACGTTTGTTACATAAGCCTCCACTTTCAAATCACCTGTCAGCTGACAGTGCCCCCTGGTGGTCAGAGTGATACATCTCCCTTTTATGAACGTTGCTCATTCAAGCGGTGATTTTTTTTCCCCTCTCTCTCTCCTACACTCCCATTGATCAAGATAAGCTCAAGTGACGGAGCAGCGGCCCCAACGGAGGAAGCCAAAACTGGGCTGACAGCCACGCGCCACGCCCTTGCAACATGGAAGATGAGACGTCTTTTGGGCTTCCGCTGTATCATTGATATTTTTTTTTTTGCCATCCTATTTGCCTTCATTGAATGGTCTTTGATGTTTCACCAAATCCATGGTCAACTGAAGACTGTCTTTGATGAATATTAATACACACATTTACAAAAATATTAGGAACAGTTCTTTTAATATGATACGGCAGTGACCAAGGCAAGCGGGTCACAAGATGGATGGACTATCAGAAATGAACGAAAAATGGAGGGGGGAAAAAAAAGAAGGATGAAGAGATTATGAAAGATGGAGTGATTAGGAAGAGGTGAAGCATGAAGGAAGGCTGGAGAGAAGTGGTGGGGGGCGGGGGGGAGACCCTGATGCATTTGGTGTCAACTCCTGACTTTCTGGATGTTTTTCTTCACGTCAAGAAAAGTGAGTGTGTTCATTTCAGAGCACTTACGACTATTGACTATATTTAATAAGTGAGTGCCACGTTACATATTATGAAAAAAAAAGAATCTTTTATAGACAATAAAAAAAAACATTTATTTTTTTACATTACCCGTTTTCTTGACAGTCATGCTACAGATGCTAAGCTAACCAGGCTACTGTACTTGCTCTAGTAGTCGGTATCAGAGCAATAGCTGGAGCCTTTCGTGGTTAGAAGTTAGCCACTAGACATATGTATGTGTGTGCGTGTTGACTTGACAAATTGTGCCTGCTCGGAATTCCTCAGAAAGCAAATCAGCTTCTGCATCTGCAAGGAAATGGATCTGTCACATCAGCTAAACTGATGGATTACAACTTCCTGCATACATATGTAAAGCATACACACATACATATGTATATATTTATTTGTTCAAAAAGATTTTTTCAATTACGTTGAAGAGGTTGCCAAAAATATTAATGGTGAACCACATTTTTCAATAAATGATCAAATTTTTATCTCACAAAACCTGCCGTTTAAAAAGGGGTGTGTAGACTTTTGGAGCTACTGTATATGATCTGTGTTTGTTCATGATGGCACATGATCTACTGGCCTGATTTTATGGCTCACAAAAGCACACTTTTCTGCACGTATAAGCAATCAGCTATGACAGTGATTTTGAGGGTGACACGCACGCACACACACGCACACACACAAACCTCCCCATGCAACTCTGATGGAGAGATCAGCATCATTGCACCAATGGCTTCTGTCAATGACTCCTGAAATTGTTCTGAGGGTGAGAAAGTGAGGAACACATACTACCATTTTATCTAAAATACACACACACACACACACACGCACACACACACACACACACACACACACACACACACACACACACACACACACACACACACACACACACTATTCCTACGCTGCCCCCCCTGCGCCCCCACCTTCCCGGGGATTGAAAGCTGGGAGCCAAAGCCATGAATGAATGAACAAATTAAGTATGCAGAAAGAATTAATGAATGAATGATGGCAAATGACCAGACTCGAAAACGATTGACTGACTGAATGAATGAAGGTTAAATCATGATAATGCTGGGAACAAGGAAAGACCAAATGAATTCATGAAAGATGGACAATTATCACGCAAAATGGAAACTAGAATGAAAGCATCTATGGTGGATGGATAATGGTTATGAAAAGGGATGCCGAAACTGTACTTGTGCACATTAAAACGCTCTGATACTATGACACTGATACGACTTCAAAATAATTTAAAAAAAATATTTATTATCATAAAGATTTATTTTCGCTGGTTTTCACACATTGACGCAGCATATCAACACACTGAAAGGTTAAACCTGGAATGTTTTTTTTTCTTTTGTCCTATTTTAAATCTATCTGAGCTACTATTAGCCTCATCCGAGCTAGTGCTAAGCTAGTTTGTCTCTCAGGTCTGGCATCTTTGTTTGAAAAGTCCCTTCTGTGTGTTGCTAGCACAGTGTTAGCCGGCCAACAGCTGAGGCATTAGCCAGGTGTTAGCTAGACAAATATATCTGTTAATAGGACTTTGTGAGCCGGGTAAACACTCCCATAACTACATCCGGGCATTAGCTCAAATGTAGCGTGTACGTAGTTTTCACACCTGCGCACAACCCTCCCTGAAGAAAATATCTTATGATGCGTTCTGACTCGCACGGCAAAATTCTGATTCAGTATTCATTTTCAACAGCCAAGTCGTACTCCTACATAACCTCAAAGTTGTTGAAAGTGGTCTTGGTGGATCCCTAGATACGAACAAACAAAGGAGGAAAAAAAGTATAAGACTTTAAAAAAAGATATGTAAAGATTGGAATTCGCTTCTCTTTTCACACAACTTGGCATCACACTCAGTGGCAAGTCACAAAGAGAGGAGCCATTCAAGGTCGCAAGCGCGACTGTGTAAACGTGTGATTCAAAGTGAAGCAGAGAGAGGAGGTCATAAATCAAAGTGTCGACATCCCTGCCATGCTCACCTGAAAGCGTCGCAACTTCTTAACGTCCACCAAGTTTTCCACTCACAAGTTTAAGGCAGCCACAGATTTGACCTTCAAGGGAAGGTGAACGCCATGTTGCTTGATTGTCCTGCACACCTATGGAAGGAAACTAAAGGGCCACACAAAATATACATTTAAAAAAGGGGTAAACGCTTTAAAAAGAAAGTTGAATTTTATGAGGGAAAAACCAGAATGTTATAATATTAAAATCAGATTTTTACAAGAAAATTCAAAATATTTTTATGATAAAAATATGATGATTTTACTGAAAAAAGTTGCATGTTAACATGAGGGAATCATAATGTTCCAAGATTACGTGTTTTTACGAGATTAAAAGTCATAGTAACAACTTTTATGGAAAAGTTGTCATGTTATGAGAAACAAGATGGAATTTTAGAAAAAAATTGTAATATTTCCACAAGAGGAGAGATGGAATGTTACATAATTAAAAAGTTGAAAATCCCATTGGAAAACGTTACACAGTGAAGTTTTTTTACAACAGAAGAAAAAAACTAAATCTGAAATTTGATGAGAAACGCGAGGGGAAAAAAAAAACGATGTTGAAAAACCATAAGTCCCATTTTTGTGACAAAAAAAATATTTTACAGTTACACAGTTAAAGTTGTATCGTGAATAACAAAAAAAGTGACATTTTCCGACACATGAGCTACAAGAAAAAAACGTAAACATCAATAGAATGTCCCATTTTTGCGATAATTTCTTCTTTTATGTTATGCAGTTAAAGTCGTATTTTTTTACACCAAAAAAAGTCGGAATTTTCCGAAAAAGTAGTTAGAAGAAAAAACAGGACGAGATTGATTTTCACGACAAGTATCAAAGGAAAGAGTGTGATTTTATTAGCTTGCAACTTATCGAAAGATGCACTCTGTCGGAGTTCAACGTTTTTTTTTCTTAAGGCGTACCGAAAACTCATCCATTAGTTGTAATGCTTATTGTTTGTCTTGCTGCTCCTGTTATAAATATTCCATAAACTGTGCAGCTCACAAAAAAGCTCCACTCATCACTCTGTTGACAAGCTGATAATAACGTGGCTTTACGGCCACTGGCTCCCGTATTCCTGTGCATACGTCAATGATTCATGGCTCATGGCTCGCGTCCCCGTTGTTATGCCCACAACCCAAAGTCTTTGTTTGATGTTTTCATCTGCGCACTGATTGTTTTTAGTCTCTCGGGGGAGCAAAACATTACATGTTACCTCAAACACTATTGCTTTTGCAAGGCTAAGGCATAAGATAAAGCTGTCTGACTGGAATGGAAATCACAGGGGTGTGTCATGATGAAGCAGCATGTGGCTCGCTCGCTGAGGTTATTATCAGTTCCAAGTACTGTATGTTTTTTTTTTTTTTTTTGGAAGTAGTATCAAAGTCATAACAGTAGCGGGAGACCAAGCAATTGGTCAAAGCAACCGACGCAGGCCATTTTGCAGGGTCTCCGTGTGAAAGAGGCTGACAGTGTCTACTTTGTATGATTGCTTCACACATTCTCATCAAGAGGGAAAGTCCCAAAGCTGAGCAGGAATTAAGCCATCTTGGATCGTCCATTTGTTCGTTTGTGTCATGTTTGAGGATGTTTGCCTGCAAAATTACTTATTGATTTTTTTTGGGGGGAGGACTTAGCGGCTCTCCTGCTTTCTCATCTGGCCTTTCGCTCTCTCGCTTATTGACTTTTTTAGTGCGTTAACACCATCGCTTTCATGTCGGCTCTGTTGGAAATGTTTGTGATTTATCTTAGCGCTGAATGCTTTTCATTACATGAAGTGGTGGCAACACAAAAAAAGGGGGGGGGGCAAAAAGAACACAGTTGAGTTAGTCTGTAAGCTTAAGTATCGCAAGATTTTCCGACATCCTTATTTCACAGTAAATACATTTCATGCCCTGTGGTTATCGTCACACACTTTTCCTCTTGGTCATCACTGGTATTGTTCTGTGGTGGCATCACCGGGAAAACAATTTAATTTTGTATTTTAGTTTTTATTTCAATTCTTAGTTTTCATTTGTAGATTTATTTTTTGTTTTATTTTCAAATTTCTATTTTTTTATTTACATGTAAAATTAACATTTGAATGTTTTTTTTTATGTTGTTAACTATTTTTTTGATCATTTAATATTTTGATTTTTGCTCATTATATTTAACTTTATATGACCATCCATACATTTTCTTATCCGCTTCTCCTCACAAGGGTCGCGGGCGTGCTGTCGCCTATCCCAGCTGTCTTGAATTGTGAAACACATTGACCATCATACTTTGCACTGCTGAGCCAATTGGAACACGAAACAATAAAATGACTAGCTGAGCCTTTTTTGTCACTGTTGTTTTTTCGTGCAAAAACACAATATGTATCATTTTTTCCCCAATATCATGATCTTTTTTTCCTTTATTGTGTACAGTATTGTGAGCTTTCTCTTTATATCACCACCCTCGCCAAATGATCGTAATAATATCGTATTGCGGTGACGTTTGCCTACTACAGCATTTAGCAGGCCACTGCCCTCTGATGTGCCCTCGAGTTGTATTTACAGCGCCATCATAAATAGATGTACTCGAGACGATGAGAGATTCGCTGGGCTGTCTGACATTGGCAAAGACTGGGACTGGGACCACCGTGGGATAGTGATGTACTCATATTCATCGCAGTGTACATGCTTTTTCACCCCCAAGCCAAAAAGCGCATAGTAGCCACACGTCAAAGAGAATTAAAATTACCCCTCTCGAGGGCAAATGAAGGCCATCATCTCGGACTTTCTGCACGGGAGCTGCTTCATATGCTTTGGATTTGAGGCCAAAGCTGCCATTGAAAGAGGAGCAAGCTGATTTTGTGTGCAACTTGGGTCCTTATACTGTACTCTGCGGAAAAAGGTGAAAACAAAAAAGGCATGCCGTTCCACAGCAGTAACGTCCTATAAGAATTGTACATGGGTGGGTTGATGGGTTTGTTTTTCCACACCGAACTCAGCCAAGTGTACTTTTGATGCATGAGGAAAATGTATCCATGGTAAAATGTGAAAATACAATGTAAAAACTACACCTGAAATTTAAAAAAAATAAATCATGTTTTATATAAGGTCAGAAAAGACAAATAATGCCTTGAAGTTAATTCTTTGTGTTTATGCAATATGACATCACAACTCAAGCTTTCAGTGCCTGTTGGCCTGGTTGTGATACCCACTACATTTCGAAGCTATAGGGGAAGATAACATGACACAACAGTTTACTCATCATCAAGAAGATACAGTGTGAGACGCACTCGATGAACTTGTACTTAAAACACATAATGACATCGTCCCGAAAGTAGAAGCTTTACATCGACCGTTAGCCCGCTGCTAAACAATTACAAAGATTTCCCGTTTGGCCAGAAGTGGAAAGTCAATGGCGGTGCATTTAAGCTTGGATTCATGAAAATGACTTTTGTTGTTATTCAAGATGCCAGGGGAAGAATATTGATCCCAAATCCAAGGCACCATTGTTACATAATGACTCACGTTAGCATTCATCTGACCAGAAATAGCCATAATCTGGCCTTTTGTATTCACATGTAGCACTGCATTCTAAAACGATGCATTTATTTCATAATTAAAATGAACCATTCAACACCTAATTATAAACATTTATTTTTTTGTACTTCCACTACAAATGACCTCACCCACCCATCCATTTTGAAAATCCAATATGGCACTGAAACACAAACGATTGTTCTCCAGTGATGGAAAATTAATAATCCGCACAAATCCGTTTATTGTATGACAACCGAGTTACAGAGATGTGTTCATTTGCAGCGTTTTGGTAGCTGAAGTTTAACAACAATTTCCCTTAATGTCATCCCCCTCGACGACTTGAATTCAATCCGCATGTTCTAATTGTTCCTTGTCTCTTGATGGGATAATTAATGCCAAATAGGAGAAATGAGGCTCTACGGGGTCTTGCATATGCAGTCAATCATCACAGAAGCCTTCGACTGAAAGAGTCTCTTTTTTTTTTTCTTCAGATTTTCATACTAATATAATGAGCTGAAACGGTCCAAGTGCATGCCATTCCTTTTGGCCTTACCTGTAGCCTCTATAGTTAACCTCACTTTGGTTGCGGGTGAAGCAGTGGCGGTTCTGGGGGGGGTTTATTAGCAGTGGCGGTTCTGGGGGGGGGGCAACGGGGGCCAGTGCCCCTGTAGCACTGACTCTGGCCCCCCCTGTGGCCCCCCCTCCGAACGTAGATTACGCAGTGGCGCAGAGTTGCAGACACGAAAGGTGGAACCAAAGTGCGTGGCTTAACATTCTAGTCGGACCCTTTAGTGTGCTGCACCACTTAAAATTGAGCGGGAAAATGAGAAGCAGTCCGCAGAGCAGATTACCACGACACGAGTGCTATTTTGACACGACACGATTTATATTTTCAATGTAAAATCACAAAACGAAACAAGCCCCCAACAGTAGCATTTTTAAGTCTAATTCCTCTTCACTTAAACATTTAACGTTAAAAATGAAAAGAAAAACTGACATTACATCATATTTCTATATGAAAAAGAAACACATTTATCCAGACACAGAGAGAGAGTCAGATGATGATAGTGGTGAGAGATTTGAAGAGGAGCAAGTTGAAAGCACCAGAGAGGGAGAGTCAGAGGACACGGGATTCATTTATTTTCAGAGCGAGGACTCAGAGCAGGAAAGGGATACAAATGAAGATCCTGAGAATTAGGAAGATGAGACTGCAATAGAAGTGGAGTGTGAGACACAGACAGAGGATATTTGCACTTCCACAAGCACTGGACCATCAGGTATGTGATGCTGAAAATAACACTATCCTG
>NW_017805840.1:1011942-1014677 GCF_001891065.2 Hippocampus comes | reverse complement strand
ATGCATGTAAAACATTTAGCTTCAGTGTATTTGCAATTTTAGTCTCTGGTCAGGCTTGAGAATGTATTAATTTATATTTATTGAATACAATAAAAACTAATTAATACAATTAATAAATAGCATCAATCAATACATTTTAGACACTTGTATATGTCTGAGTGCCTCAGCAATCTAAGTGTACCGGGTTAGTGTATATGCTGTGTCCATGCAGAACTTGTGTTTACATTTATTTGGTTTGTCTTTGTCCACAGACATCAGTAGATGTAAAGAGGACCCGCCAATGCAGCCAGAGCTAAAACAGTTTCCCAGGACCCTGATGGGGGACAGGAGAAGGATCTTCAAGGCAGGCTGGTACCATATCCACCCCTGGCTTGAATATTCTCAACAGATGGACTCGGCGTATTGTTACGCTTGCAGATATTTTAGCCCTCCTAATACTGTTTTTTTCTCATCACTGTAATGTTATGACTACAATGCTTTGAAAGTTTGATGAAATAAAAAGTCAAATAATATTTCGAATCTGTCTTTTTAGCCCTGGGTTGAATGTGCCCCTCCATCAAAACCCCCGGCCCCAGCCCGGCCCCCTCAGTGAAACTGATCTAGAACCGCCACTGGGGTGAAGCTGCAGCCTATCCCAGAAGACTTTGTGCAAACACCCTAGGCTGGTTGCCAGTCAAACGCAGGGCACATACAGACAAACAACCATTTACATCGATGGACAGTTGAGACTTCAACTAACCTTACACGTTCTTCTCTGCATTGTTACTCTTCTGCCAACATGGCTGCGTAAACACGCACACGCCCGGGTCGGTAAAGTGACATCCGGGGCTCAATTAAATTCAACTCAACACTCCCACCTGCTGGCTGGGGCGACGTACATACCAGACTCCAACGTGTACTTTAAGTCGTTTTTCTGGCGGATAAAGACGCAATGACACACACATTCATTAGATAAATTTAGAGAGACTGTTGAACCACAGCATATGCAATAGATGTGTGATGAAACGTTAATTATTGGCGATGTAATGAGGAATCACCTGTGTAAAGTCACGGGCCGTTGTGCGAGCTTGCTTTGAAACAGGAAAGGAGCGACGACACACCTGGCTCTCGCAGGTGCTCTTCCCGTGTATTTGAACAGGAAATTTGCAAATTCTGCAATTTTAATGATGAAATCATTGAAATTATTGAATTGAAAAGAAAAATGTATGAAAAGCACGGACCATAGAACAAAAATGTAACATATGTTTTTTCTATTCTCGTGCAGAGAAAGGAAAGAACACCAAGAGCGCTGAATCCCTTGCATGCCCCGACCACACGCCTGTGTACAAATTAAAGTACAGTAGAGTGCGTTCAATAATTCAACTTCGTTTCCTGATGTCCGGCATCTGTCAACAGACTAAAGTTGGATTCGAATTTGTTTATTCTGTTCATAAATGAATTAGTATAAAGAATTGTAAACGCGTGGTGTAATAAAAATGAACAACAATTACTTACTACGTGCTAATATCAAATAAGAACAAATAAAACAATTTAAAAATCGGCACGCCGTTGTTTCCTGATTTTTGAACAGGCGATGCTCAGCCACCTGGCTTCGGCTTTGTGAGGACCCGTCAGAAATCCAACATGGCGGCAGCCATACGTGTGTGTTGTGCCCTCCGCATCGTTGCTGGAGGTGAAGTATTTGTCATTTATGTACTTTTGTGGGTTACTTAAAGGCCCCTTTATGATGTTTGTGATTCAAAATGTGACGTCTGCTATTAAATCGGGAGAGATCCTGCATAATCTATCAATTAGGACTGCCGATTTGACCGTATGGTTTTACCAATTATTCAGACGTCTGTCCTCATTTATGCTCATGCCATTGTAGTGCATATAATGTAGTGGAGACGAAATCCAAAGCGTACACTTGCACTAACGCTGACTGTATTTGTCTAATCAAAGCTGCGTGTCTCCTCAGGTGCAGCTCCTCTCCGCGCGGTATCGGGCGACCTCCATGGATCCCAGCTACTCAGTCGAACGACCCCCGCACTTTCTCTTGTGCCTGCTGCGTGTTGGCAACAAAGCAGACATGGCAGCTTCTTCAACAAGCGTAAGGATAAATGTGATCATCAGCACATAAAGCATTACCTGTGGTTCCCATTTAAAATGCTTTGCTAACCAAAAACGGGAGCACAAACGGAGGAAATTATCTTCCATGAAGGTGTCGTCTTGCCGTGTTAAAAGTGATCTTGCATTACGTGTTGTATAAAGTTCTCCTGGGCCCAATAGACACCTGCTGCATCTGCATTTGAGTAAATGCTAAAGGATGTTGTTGTTTGCATGTATGCGCATACCCAGTGACGGCCGAAGACCTTTGGAAAGGCGTGTTGGCCGAGTCGGGGGCCGGTGCCAGGAAGGGCAGAGGGAAGCGAACCAAACGCAAGCTGAGGCGGGATCTTAACCGAGGCCAGACCATCGGAGAAGGTGAGGAAGACTTTGGACCTCTCAAGTGATCAAGAGTGAACCTTTTAGAGACCATTTTGTCCCTGACTTGTTTGACTGCATAGGTCAAGGAGGCTTCCTGTGGCCCGGTTTGAATGTGCCCGTGTTAAAAGACGGCACCGTGCAGAGTATGAGCCGCAGAGGCCAGGCTGAGCAGCAGGAAGTGCAGGCTGAACTAGGTACATGCGCACGCGCACACACACACACACACACACACACACACACACACACACACACACACACACACACACACA
>NW_017805840.1:1005242-1010989 GCF_001891065.2 Hippocampus comes | reverse complement strand
GGGAAAAAAAAAAAAAGCCCAGCCGAAAGGTTGGAATGGCTAGTTGGAATGTGCCCGTGTGCAGCGTACTGTCAGTGTGTATATGTGCACTTGTTTTGTTATGTAGTGTACACTAAATACACTAGATAAATGTGTGTGTGTGTGTGTGTGTGTGTGTGTGTGTGTATACGTGCGTGTGTCTGCTCGGGCGCGCGTCCATTGTAGACTAATGAAATGAAAAAAGGCTTACTGGAATAAAAAGGCTGGACTCCCAAGGACGACGGTGCAAGCATATAATTAGCGAGTGAGGAGGAGGAGGAGGAGGAAAAAAAAGATGGCAAGAGAGGTGGAGGAAGAAGTATAAAAAAGTAAGATGAAGTATTAAAAAAAAAAATGAGGTGATGTCCATGGCCACCAAGGTCGCCAGTCGTCTCACCTTTGCTTTCGCGTATTGAATGTGTAATTTATTTTCTTTTTTTTTTTTTTTTTCCATCAGTGAAATGTGCAACCTTGATAGTTTTACAGAGGATGACAAAATGGTTGAATGAAAGCAAGTCTACGCCGCAACTCTGACAGTAGACGACAGTGAACGCACACACGGGAGGCTAAACACACACCATGTAGTTCATCAGAAAGTAGAAAAATCAAGAAATGGGGGGGAAATGAGTCGGGGGGTGACTGAATATTGTTGAAATGCGCTTGCGCATGTCACAGGCACTTGGGCATCATCGACAATCGAACGTTTTTCATAAATGTCAAAAATAATTTAGCGCAAACCTAACTGGTGTTTTTGTCTCTCCATTTTTTTTTCACGAAACCAGAGTGGATTTATCAACAAAATATTTTTCTTAAAAAAGTCATATTTTTGTGCATTTTTTTGGAATGTGCAACATGCGCCCGCGCACACACACACACACACACACACACACACACACACACACACACACACACACACACACACACACACACAACACATCATGTGCATTATCCTTCTATACACATTTTTAAGTTTTCTGCACCTGTATACACACGATGTACGGCACCCCTCAACATCACACACACACACACACACACACACACAGGCGCGCTCGCGCACGCTCTTTTGTTGATGTTTGTGAACTAAACTATGAGTCGATGTTGTTTCCTCCCATGTAGTGCGTCAGCGTGATGAGTGGGAGAGGAAGAGGAAGATGAAGGTGAAGCGGGAACGAGGATGGACGGGGAATTCCTGGGGCGGCGTCAGTCTAGGCCCCCCTGATCCTGGACCTAATGGAGGTAATGGTCACTTTTTTTTAAGTCCCAAATCCACATTTTTTAAAACCACATAATTTATACATTTTTTGACTTGCTATACGATATTTGGAAATGGGGGGAGGGGTAGTGTATACTCCTATTTCATCATGTGCACAGCGAAGCTTGTGTGGTCTCCCCCCCACCCCCCCCCTTTTTTTTTAACCACTCTGGCGAGCTCGCTGCTAACAAGCACTCGCACGTTGTTTAAAAAAAAAAAAAAAAAAGAGGAAAAGAAATCCACACGCGGCCCGCACGCTGGATATGAAGTGCACCGACCTGGAACCGCCTCTGCGCTTGTGTCATTGCATCTTTTTTTATAAGGATGTCCTTTGCTGTTAATTAGAATGGGACAAAGCAATGTTTTTATCAAAGTGTCTTTTTAGAGGTCATTCGAAGTGATGCCAACAGGACTCATGGGTAATTTTTTGCTGGGGGGTTAGCCTGGACTGTGTCTGTGCGCTAAATTGTATTCTGTTTTGGTTGTTTTTAGAGACCTATGAGGACTTCGACTCTCGGGTTATCGAGGTGAGTGGCGTTCGTTAGCCAAAAATCGTCACACAAGGTTATTGAAAAAAAAATGTTCAAAGGAAATGATGGTAATGAATCAGAATGCCGCTCTTGTCACATTTTGACTGCCCTATGACTCGACAAACAAGTTAACCAACGTTGCTGTTATTGTACTCATTATATTTGGGTGAAAAAAGAAAAGACCAGCCGAAAGGTTGGAATGGCTAGTTGGAATGTGCCCGTGTGCAGCGTACTGTCAGTGTGTATATGTGCACTTGTTTTGTTATGTAGTGTACACTAAATACACTAGATAAATGTGTGTGTGTGTGTGTGTGTGTGTGTGTGTGTGTATACGTGCGTGTGTCTGCTCGGGCGCGCGTCCATTGTAGACTAATGAAATGAAAAAAGGCTTACTGGAATAAAAAGGCTGGACTCCCAAGGACGACGGTGCAAGCATATAATTAGCGAGTGAGGAGGAGGAGGAGGAAAAAAAAGATGGCAAGAGAGGTGGAGGAAGAAGTATAAAAAAGTAAGATGAAGTATTAAAAAAAAAAATGAGGTGATGTCCATGGCCACCAAGGTCGCCAGTCGTCTCACCTTTGCTTTCGCGTATTGAATGTGTAATTTATTTTCTTTTTTTTTTTTTTTTTCCATCAGTGAAATGTGCAACCTTGATAGTTTTACAGAGGATGACAAAATGGTTGAATGAAAGCAAGTCTACGCCGCAACTCTGACAGTAGACGACAGTGAACGCACACACGGGAGGCTAAACACACACCATGTAGTTCATCAGAAAGTAGAAAAATCAAGAAATGGGGGGGAAATGAGTCGGGGGGTGACTGAATATTGTTGAAATGCGCTTGCGCATGTCACAGGCACTTGGGCATCATCGACAATCGAACGTTTTTCATAAATGTCAAAAATAATTTAGCGCAAACCTAACTGGTGTTTTTGTCTCTCCATTTTTTTTTCACGAAACCAGAGTGGATTTATCAACAAAATATTTTTCTTAAAAAAGTCATATTTTTGTGCATTTTTTTGGAATGTGCACGAATGTCGTTTTTAACGGTTGGTGGTGGCGTCGCAGGTGAAGAGCGTCTTCAACATGACGGCAAAGGAGGGCAGGAAGAGATCCATCAGCTGCTTGGTTGCCGTGGGCAACGGCCAAGGCGCTGCAGGTATGAACTCGCTGGGCGCTTCATTCGGAACACCTGGATGCCGTGCGCTTGTCCGCCGCTGCAGACCACAATAATAAACAGGAAATAACAAAAGGTAGCATGAATAGTACAAAAAGTCTGTTTGGTTATATTGCACAATTGTACCTAATGTTGTGTCTTTTATAATTGTATTTGAATGATTCGCTTTTTGAATGCTTTTAAGACTCGTTTTGTATTCATGTTTTATGTCAATGTATATGTTGGCTCGTTCAAAAAGTCCGTTTTCCGCTTTCCGTCTTGAAACTTGAGTTGACTTCGCTCAGCACCCTGTGGTGCACCACCGTCTAGTCAGCCATGCCTTTTCAACACCGGTCTGAAGAGGATGGATCAAAAGGGAAGAATTCTCAGTGCAGGATTAGAACTGAGGCTGTCGATAGCGACTTATTTTTCGTTTTCAAATTTTGTACAAGGTCAGAATGTGTGAATGAGGGGGCTCCATTTTGCGTGCAGGTTTCGCCTTGGGGAAGGCGGCTGACAGAAACACTGCGCTGAGGAAGGTGAGAGCGATGATTGGAACGCTTTGACTTTATGAGCACCTTGAACATTGCTTTTTTTGTCCTGCGTCAACTTATTGACGCAGGTCATTCTCCTCTGGCGTCATTCGGAGCAGAACTTTTCACGCATGTTTTGAACTAGATGCCTTATTGTCCAGATTTTGATTGACGTAAATCATAATTGCTACTCTTGTGTGCGCATGGTTGTGCAGGCGAAGAATCGAGCCATCCACTACTTGTACTACATCGAACGATACAACAACCACACCAGTAAGTACACACTTGAATTGTTAGTCGCCACTTTGGAGAACCAAACTGTCGGGAAAAATTGTTCGCCGCAATATGAAATGTGCGACAGTCTCCTTAAGTGCCATTTAAGGCATCAACAAGGCTTTTTTGTTCACCTCACTGTCAGTCAACTCAGCATGATGACATAACAAAGTGAGCAACAAGGAAGATTTGGCCTTTTTTTTTGTTGTTGTTTTGTTTTCTGCTTGAGTCATGAAGTCTGATTCATAAGGCACACAATGTTCCCAAAAGCTCTTCTTTGTGTAACATGAAAATGTCTTTTCACAAGATGTCATCACCTAGCGGGATGAAAAACAAAGGACCAAAAAAAAAAAGCAAAATAAAAATTCGAGCAACACCTTGGTGCCTGGTTTGATGGGGGCAGATGGAAAGAGAAATGAACCAAGAACAAACAATATGAAAAGAATGAAGAAGGCCGTCAAAATTAAGCTGCAATATTAGTCCTTCTTCGCAGAGGATAAAGAATACATGCCTGTGAGCATTTTACATGCTGCCTGCATAGCTGTGGTACCCCTGTGCTTGAGATGTAAAGAAAAGACATAAAGCAAGCAATAACAAAAAAATGACAATATAATTTAATTTCGTGACTTCAAGAGAACAACTTTCGCGGTAACGCCTGCTTGCAGCTCGTTGGAGAGGAGACCAAAGAGATCAGCAATTCCCGATAATTAGCTGCCAAAAAATAACGCAACTTTGGTGTTTTTCAACAGTTTATCACGACATCGAATCCAAGTTCAAAAGGACGACGCTTCGTATGAAGAAACAGAACGAAGGTATTCAACGTTTGTCGCATAGCAAAGGATTTATCGTCATCACGTGAATTTTTTTTTAAGAGAGATTTGCGCGTCTTTCCCCGGCGTGCGCGCCCAGGTTACGGCCTTCACTGTCACCGCGCCATCATCACGTTGTGCAAGCTGATCGGCTTGAAGGACATATACTGTAAAGTGGAAGGTTCGGTCAACCTCCTGAACATCACCAGGGCGCTCTTCTCCGGCCTGGCCCAACAGGTAATGGCACGCGCATATTCACATCTTCGCATATACTGTAGTATAGTAAGGCGAGGCAGCTGACTGAAATGTAGTATTTAATTTTTTTTTTTAAATAATTAAAACACGTCACAAAACATGTAATGACATTGATTATAAATTACGATATATTTTTAATACATTTTTTTAATGTGGTTACAGTATTATGAATACTGTTTAATTATTGCAATATTTTGGTATGAAAAAAAATCTTAGCTGGAGAAAAAAATAGTAATTTATTTTCTAATTTGGGTAAATATTCATGTAATGAGTATCATTAGTATTGATTAAAATTAATTCAAATAATTCAATCATTAATGTATCATTATTATTCTTTTTAATTATTAATATATATATATAAAATATATCTTAATATGTAGATCTCCTATTTAGTTGTATATTGTCATTTAAAAATGAATATTTTACATTTGCAGTTAATATATACTTTACTATCATGCATCTTATGTAATTCTTTTTTCTGTTTATGAATTATTAAAAAAATAGTCAATTATACATGCATGTTGGTATTTTATATTAATTAGAAATAATGTTTAGTTTTATTGATTGATGGTATTTATATTCATTATTGAATTGCTTTTACAATATGTGCCCTATTACTTGATCCTGTATATTTTAACCATTTCTGTAACTATATATTAAATATATGGCAAGAAAAATGCAAGATGTATTGATTAGTGGATTTATATCTATTGTAATTTTTCTTATTATTATTATCATTATTATACTGTACTTGTACGCCACCATCCAGAATGCCACTGTCTATTTCCTGGAAATATTCAAGGGCTGTAACTTCTTTTTGAATGTAATATTAAGCTACACGTGCGCGCGCACACACACACACACACACACACACACACACACACACACACACACACACACACACACACACACCCCAGCAACCA
>NW_017805840.1:982196-988605 GCF_001891065.2 Hippocampus comes | reverse complement strand
AAAAAAAAAAAAAAAAAAGAGGAAAAGAAATCCACAAGCGGCCCGCACGCTGGATATGAAGTGCACCGACCTGGAACCGCCTCTGCGCTTGTGTCATTGCATCTTTTTTTATAAGGATATCCTTTGCTGTTAATTAGAATGGGACAAAGCAATGTTTTTATCAAAGTGTCTTTTTAGAGGTCATTCGAAGTGATGCCAACAGGACTCATGGGTAATTTTTTGCTGGGGGGTTAGCCTGGACTGTGTCTGTGCGCTAAATTGTATTCTGTTTTGGTTGTTTTTAGAGACCTATGAGGACTTCGACTCTCGGGTTATCGAGGTGAGTGGCGTTCGTTAGCCAAAAATCGTCACACAAGGTTATTGAAAAAAAAATGTTCAAAGGAAATGATGGTAATGAATCAGAATGCCGCTCTTGTCACATTTTGACTGCCCTATGACTCGACAAACAAGTTAACCAACGTTGCTGTTATTGTACTCATTATATTTGGGTGAAAAAAGAAAAGACCAGCCGAAAGGTTGGAATGGCTAGTTGGAATGTGCCCGTGTGCAGCGTACTGTCAGTGTGTATATGTGCACTTGTTTTGTTATGTAGTGTACACTAAAAGATAAATGTGTGTGTGTGTGTGTGTGTGTGTGTGTGTATACGTGCGTGTGTCTGCTCGGGCGCGCGTCCATTGTAGACTAATGAAATGAAAAAAGGCTTACTGGAATAAAAAGGCTGGACTCCCAAGGACGACGGTGCAAGCATATAATTAGCGAGTGAGGAGGAGGAGGAGGAAAAAAAAGATGGCAAGAGAGGTGGAGGAAGAAGTATAAAAAAGTAAGATGAAGTATTAAAAAAAAAAATGAGGTGATGTCCATGGCCACCAAGGTCGCCAGTCGTCTCACCTTTGCTTTCGCGTATTGAATGTGTAATTTATTTTCTTTTTTTTTTTTTTTTTCCATCAGTGAAATGTGCAACCTTGATAGTTTTACAGAGGATGACAAAATGGTTGAATGAAAGCAAGTCTACGCCGCAACTCTGACAGTAGACGACAGTGAACGCACACACGGGAGGCTAAACACACACCATGTAGTTCATCAGAAAGTAGAAAAATCAAGAAATGGGGGGGAAATGAGTCGGGGGGTGACTGAATATTGTTGAAATGCGCTTGCGCATGTCACAGGCACTTGGGCATCATCGACAATCGAACGTTTTTCATAAATGTCAAAAATAATTTAGCGCAAACCTAACTGGTGTTTTTGTCTCTCCATTTTTTTTTCACGAAACCAGAGTGGATTTATCAACAAAATATTTTTCTTAAAAAAGTCATATTTTTGTGCATTTTTTTGGAATGTGCACGAATGTCGTTTTTAACGGTTGGTGGTGGCGTCGCAGGTGAAGAGCGTCTTCAACATGACGGCAAAGGAGGGCAGGAAGAGATCCATCAGCTGCTTGGTTGCCGTGGGCAACGGCCAAGGCGCTGCAGGTATGAACTCGCTGGGCGCTTCATTCGGAACACCTGGATGCCGTGCGCTTGTCCGCCGCTGCAGACCACAATAATAAACAGGAAATAACAAAAGGTAGCATGAATAGTACAAAAAGTCTGTTTGGTTATATTGCACAATTGTACCTAATGTTGTGTCTTTTATAATTGTATTTGAATGATTCGCTTTTTGAATGCTTTTAAGACTCGTTTTGTATTCATGTTTTATGTCAATGTATATGTTGGCTCGTTCAAAAAGTCCGTTTTCCGCTTTCCGTCTTGAAACTTGAGTTGACTTCGCTCAGCACCCTGTGGTGCACCACCGTCTAGTCAGCCATGCCTTTTCAACACCGGTCTGAAGAGGATGGATCAAAAGGGAAGAATTCTCAGTGCAGGATTAGAACTGAGGCTGTCGATAGCGACTTATTTTTCGTTTTCAAATTTTGTACAAGGTCAGAATGTGTGAATGAGGGGGCTCCATTTTGCGTGCAGGTTTCGCCTTGGGGAAGGCGGCTGACAGAAACACTGCGCTGAGGAAGGTGAGAGCGATGATTGGAACGCTTTGACTTTATGAGCACCTTGAACATTGCTTTTTTTGTCCTGCGTCAACTTATTGACGCAGGTCATTCTCCTCTGGCGTCATTCGGAGCAGAACTTTTCACGCATGTTTTGAACTAGATGCCTTATTGTCCAGATTTTGATTGACGTAAATCATAATTGCTACTCTTGTGTGCGCATGGTTGTGCAGGCGAAGAATCGAGCCATCCACTACTTGTACTACATCGAACGATACAACAACCACACCAGTAAGTACACACTTGAATTGTTAGTCGCCACTTTGGAGAACCAAACTGTCGGGAAAAATTGTTCGCCGCAATATGAAATGTGCGACAGTCTCCTTAAGTGCCATTAAAGGCATCAACAAGGCTTTTTTGTTCACCTCACTGTCAGTCAACTCAGCATGATGACATAACAAAGTGAGCAACAAGGAAGATTTGGCCTTTTTTTTTTGTTGTTGTTTTGTTTTCTGCTTGAGTCATGAAGTCTGATTCATAAGGCACACAATGTTCCCAAAAGCTCTTCTTTGTGTAACATGAAAATGTCTTTTCACAAGATGTCATCACCTAGCTGGATGAAAAACAAAGGACCAAAAAAAAAAAGCAAAATAAAAATTCGAGCAACACCTTGGTGCCTGGTTTGATGGGGGCAGATGGAAAGAGAAATGAACCAAGAACAAACAATATGAAAAGAATGAAGAAGGCCGTCAAAATTAAGCTGCAATATTAGTCCTTCTTCGCAGAGGATAAAGAATACATGCCTGTGAGCATTTTACATGCTGCCTGCATAGCTGTGGTACCCCTGTGCTTGAGATGTAAAGAAAAGACATAAAGCAAGCAATAACAAAAAAATGACAATATAATTTAATTTCGTGACTTCAAGAGAACAACTTTCGCGGTAACGCCTGCTTGCAGCTCGTTGGAGAGGAGACCAAAGAGATCAGCAATTCCCGATAATTAGCTGCCAAAAAATAACGCAACTTTGGTGTTTTTCAACAGTTTATCACGACATCGAATCCAAGTTCAAAAGGACGACGCTTCGTATGAAGAAACAGAACGAAGGTATTCAACGTTTGTCGCATAGCAAAGGATTTATCGTCATCACGTGAATTTTTTTTTAAGAGAGATTTGCGCGTCTTTCCCCGGCGTGCGCGCCCAGGTTACGGCCTTCACTGTCACCGCGCCATCATCACGTTGTGCAAGCTGATCGGCTTGAAGGACATATACTGTAAAGTGGAAGGTTCGGTCAACCTCCTGAACATCACCAGGGCGCTCTTCTCCGGCCTGGCCCAACAGGTAATGGCACGCGCATATTCACATCTTCGCATATACTGTAGTATAGTAAGGCGAGGCAGCTGACTGAAATGTAGTATTTAATTTTTTTTTTTAAATAATTAAAACACGTCACAAAACATGTAATGACATTGATTATAAATTACGATATATTTTTAATACATTTTTTTAATGTGGTTACAGTATTATGAATACTGTTTAATTATTGCAATATTTTGGTATGAAAAAAAATCTTAGCTGGAGAAAAAAATAGTAATTTATTTTCTAATTTGGGTAAATATTCATGTAATGAGTATCATTAGTATTGATTAAAATTAATTCAAATAATTCAATCATTAATGTATCATTATTATTCTTTTTAATTATTAATATATATATATAAAATATATCTTAATATGTAGATCTCCTATTTAGTTGTATATTGTCATTTAAAAATGAATATTTTACATTTGCAGTTAATATATACTTTACTATCATGCATCTTATGTAATTCTTTTTTCTGTTTATGAATTATTAAAAAAATAGTCAATTATACATGCATGTTGGTATTTTATATTAATTAGAAATAATGTTTAGTTTTATTGATTGATGGTATTTATATTCATTATTGAATTGCTTTTACAATATGTGCCCTATTACTTGATCCTGTATATTTTAACCATTTCTGTAACTATATATTAAATATATGGCAAGAAAAATGCAAGATGTATTGATTAGTGGATTTATATCTATTGTAATTTTTCTTATTATTATTATCATTATTATACTGTACTTGTACGCCACCATCCAGAATGCCACTGTCTATTTCCTGGAAATATTCAAGGGCTGTAACTTCTTTTTGAATGTAATATTAAGCTACACGTGCCATGAAGTCTGATTCATAAGGCACACAATGTTCCCAAAAGCTCTTCTTTGTGTAACATGAAAATGTCTTTTCACAAGATGTCATCACCTAGCTGGATGAAAAACAAAGGACCAAAAAAAAAAAGCAAAATAAAAATTCGAGCAACACCTTGGTGCCTGGTTTGATGGGGGCAGATGGAAAGAGAAATGAACCAAGAACAAACAATATGAAAAGAATGAAGAAGGCCGTCAAAATTAAGCTGCAATATTAGTCCTTCTTCGCAGAGGATAAAGAATACATGCCTGTGAGCATTTTACATGCTGCCTGCATAGCTGTGGTACCCCTGTGCTTGAGATGTAAAGAAAAGACATAAAGCAAGCAATAACAAAAAAATGACAATATAATTTAATTTCGTGACTTCAAGAGAACAACTTTCGCGGTAACGCCTGCTTGCAGCTCGTTGGAGAGGAGACCAAAGAGATCAGCAATTCCCGATAATTAGCTGCCAAAAAATAACGCAACTTTGGTGTTTTTCAACAGTTTATCACGACATCGAATCCAAGTTCAAAAGGACGACGCTTCGTATGAAGAAACAGAACGAAGGTATTCAACGTTTGTCGCATAGCAAAGGATTTATCGTCATCACGTGAATTTTTTTTTAAGAGAGATTTGCGCGTCTTTCCCCGGCGTGCGCGCCCAGGTTACGGCCTTCACTGTCACCGCGCCATCATCACGTTGTGCAAGCTGATCGGCTTGAAGGACATATACTGTAAAGTGGAAGGTTCGGTCAACCTCCTGAACATCACCAGGGCGCTCTTCTCCGGCCTGGCCCAACAGGTAATGGCACGCGCATGTTCACATCTTCACATATACTGTAGGACAGTAAGGTGAGGCAGCTGACTGAAATCACAAAAAGTACTGCAGTATTTAATTTTTTTTTTTTTAAATTAAAAAGCATCACCAAACACATAATGACATTGATTATAAATTACGATATATTTTTAGGACATTTTTTTTTTTTTATGTGGTTACAGTATTATGAATACTGTTTCATTATTGCAGTACTGTGGTATGAAAAACAAAAGTCTTAGCTGGAGAAAAAAATAATTTATTTTCTAATTGGGGTAAATATGTAATGAGTATGATTAGCATTAATACTTAAAATTAATTCAAATAATTCAATCATTAATGTATCATTATTATTCTTTTTAATTATTAATATATATATAAAATATATCTTAATATGTAGATCTCACTTATTTAGTTGTATATTGTCATTTCTCCGGCCTGGCCCAACAGGTAATGGCACGCGCATATTCACATCTTCGCATATACTGTAGTATAGTAAGGCGAGGCAGCTGACTGAAATGTAGTATTTAATTTTTTTTTTTAAATAATTAAAACACGTCACAAAACATGTAATGACATTGATTATAAATTACGATATATTTTTAATACATTTTTTTAATGTGGTTACAGTATTATGAATACTGTTTAATTATTGCAATATTTTGGTATGAAAAAAAATCTTAGCTGGAGAAAAAAATAGTAATTTATTTTCTAATTTGGGTAAATATTCATGTAATGAGTATCATTAGTATTGATTAAAATTAATTCAAATAATTCAATCATTAATGTATCATTATTATTCTTTTTAATTATTAATATATATATATAAAATATATCTTAATATGTAGATCTCCTATTTAGTTGTATATTGTCATTATTTAAAAATGAATATTTTACATTTGCAGTTAATATATACTTTACTATCATGCATCTTATGTAATTCTTTTTTTCTGTTTCTGAAATATTTAAAAAAAATGTTGATTATAAATGCATGTTGGTATTTTATAGAATTTTATTAGAAATAATGTTTAGCTTTATTTATTGATGGTATTTATATTCGTTATTGAAATGCTTTTACAATATGTGCTCCATTACTTTATCCTGTATATTTTAACCATTTCTGTAACTATATATTAAATATATGGCAAGAAAAATGCAAGATGTATTGATTAGTGGATTTATATCTATTGTAATTTTTCTTATTATTATTATCATTATTATACTGTACTTGTACGCCACCATCCAGAATGCCACTGTCTATTTCCTGGAAATATTCAAGGGCTGTAACTTCTTTTTGAATGTAATATTAAGCTACACGTGCGCGCGCACACACACACACACACACACACACACACACACACACACACACACACACACACACACACACACCCCAGCAACCA
>NW_017805840.1:881374-975959 GCF_001891065.2 Hippocampus comes | reverse complement strand
ATATATAAAATATATCTTAATATGTAGATCTCACTTATTTAGTTGTATATTGTCATTATTTAAAAATGAATATTTTACATTTGCAGTTAATATATACTTTACTATCATGCATCTTATGTAATTCTTTTTTTCTGTTTCTGAAATATTTAAAAAAAATGTTGATTATAAATGCATGTTGGTATTTTATAGAATTTTATTAGAAATAATGTTTAGCTTTATTTATTGATGGTATTTATATTCGTTATTGAAATGCTTTTACAATATGTGCCCTATTACTTGATCCTGTATATTTTAACCATTTCTGTAACTATATATTATATGGTAAAAAAAAAATGCAAGATATATTGATTAGTGGATTTATGTGTATTGTAATTTTTCTTGTTATTATTATCATTATTATACTGTACTTGTACGCCACCATCCAGAATGCCACTGTCTATTTCCTGGAAATATTCAAGCGCAATAACTTCTTTTTGAATGTAATATTAAGACACACACACACACACACACACTCGCCAGTAAGCAGCATGCGGCTCATCCATCTCTCAGGAAACCCATCAGATGCTGGCAGACAAGAAGCAGCTCCACGTGGTGGAGTTCCGGCAGGAGCGCGGCCCGCTGCCCTTGGTGGTGGCGTCCCCCAAGGAGGGGCTTCGGACCCAACCGGAGCCCGAGGATGAGATCCCAGACACGCGTCTGCATTGGGCCGACGTGCGCGCCTCCCAGGGATTCAAAGGCTCCATCTGGTCGGGCGTCAAGCGCACCATCTGGTAGAACTGCAATTCATGGGAAACAGCTCCGGGATTTTTTTTGTATTTATTGTAGAATATGATGAGAATCACGATTACACATCACAAGCTGACGTTCTTCCTTGTCTATATCTGTTTGTGACGTATTAAAACAAAATAGGATTTGAAAATGAACTGGATCTCTTGGTTTGTTCTTAAATTCTGCCTCCTGCAAGTTCAGGCTCAACTTTGAGGGGTTCTTAATGTAAAAAATGACAGACTTCCTGTCTCAATTTTGGGCTTTGGTCCTTGAGACTTTCGTACATTCTTCGGCTAGTTTTCCATTTTTCGGGAGACCCCAAAATACCAACCTTTTCACCAGGTTACACTTGCTTGAAAAACATATTTTTCCAATGTTGGTGTAACCAGTATGAAAACCACACAGCACCCCAGGCTTGAAAAAAAAATGGCAAACATGTTTTGTTTTATTTATTTATTCTTTTGAGAATATGAAAGAGCAATAGAAAAGAAGCCACTGTCTAAAAAAAATGCTAGTTCAAGCTAACTAAGAAATGCTAATACTACGGTCATTGAAATGTTGGTCGTTTCGAGGATTGTTGTTTTTTCAAAAGTGTTTCCACCTCAGGGACGACAGGACGGCATGAATGAAGTAGAGCAGCGTGGCCATGAAGGCAAACACCTGCAACACACACGACACACAACAAGAACACATTAGACATTGAATAGAATCAATATTATGAAGTGTTCTTACCACAGCAGCGATGTCAATCTGGTAGATTCGGAGCGCTCCTGATTTCATGATAAAGGTGATGAAGGCTAAATTGACCCCTGCACTGAGGTAGAACAACGCAGCCAAAGCGTGATAAGCAAAATCCTAACACACACACACACACACAGGAAGTTCAATTACAGCATGGCCTGTTGCCTTATTTACTAATCAAGTGTCAATCAATGTCGTCATTCTCCAATCTACTTTCATTCTCGTCACTCTCTTGTCTTATTCACCTACATTTTTTTTAAATAATCGGTTATATATAATATTGTTCTAATCTCTGTCTTTTTAATGTCGATCCCATGATCGTTTTATTGTCAAAAATCTCATAATCCCATTTTCCCATCCGTGATCAATTCAGATTTCCGTCTCTTGATCTGCTCCCAATGATATTCCCGTTTTGGTCATTCTCCCCACCTTCTGATTCTGTTTTTTGTTCCCCCTTGCACATCATTTTTAAAAAAATAATAATTCTAATAATATAACAACAATATTAGGTCATATAGTAGCATCGTTAGTAATATCTCATGCTCATTTTCCTGCTTGTGGCCTTACAGCGGCGACCCACGCCGAGCCGTTCTTGTGACACCCGGCGATGAAGAGGACCACCCAGAGGAGGGTCATGAAGAAGCAGAAGACAGACACGAACATCACCCAGCCCAGAGGGTTGGCGGGCTCCACGTGAGTGGACGCCACCAGGATCCACACCAGCCCACCTGTCACCTGCACCCAACAACCACAAGGTCAAAACATAATTCAGGCTTTTTTTTTAAATGAATATCCTCACCCTCCTGCGAAAAAAAATATTTTTGTCCATTTTTAACATATTTCTGTTCAAAATCTGGCCGTATACACTACTCACAAAAAGTTAGGGATATTTGGCATGATGGGGATGACTCTTTAAACACCAGCTCTAACTGAAGCGGGTCATTGATTGGTCATTCAAGGATCCAACGCCTGAATTTTGCCGTTGAAGCTCCTCGTTCGAGAACGGCAACTCGTGCAAAAAGTCCAGAAATATTTAACAGTTGGACGTGTGCATTCAGAAGCTTCAAGAAGGTCACATGGAGTTCACCTGGAAAGGTTTGAAAGCTCATCCTACTGATATATAGATATTTTTTTAAATGTTTTTGAGTTTGTTCTACAACCTGCTCCTTGTACAAACAAAGTGAAATTTGAAATGTTAAAAAAAATGAAAACAAACTGACATGAGTTGAAAGCCTGATGCCACATGTGTCAATCCCTGGTCCTCGAGAGCCACTATCCTGCAATTTATTTTTATTTGTTTCATGTTTCCCTCCTCCAACACTCCTGATTCAAATGACCAGGGTCGTTATCAGGCAGACAAATATATACAGAAATCCCAAAGGGTTCACTTTTTACTTGCCTGAGCAAGAACTAATGCAGTAATAAAATCAGCGACGTGTTTATTTCGAAACATCTTTTCACGCAATTTGTGTATTCAGTCACAAAATTTCGCTCATAGAAACAATCCAAATTAAAGCATGTCTCATGGCAGGTTCCTCCGTTGAAATGATGTCGTCATAGGTGAAGGTCACTCACCAGTTCGGGCAGGTAGAACATATCCGGCACGGTCACGCATATTGCCAGTCCGCTGGGCAGACTTCCCATAGACTGAGTAGTGGTCGCCGCCATCCAAAAATCGTCGGGCGCTTTTCTTTGTCCCCGTCGGTGGGGACGAAAGGAGCAGCAAGCAGGTGGAAATGCCAGTGAGGCTAATTTAGCCGACAAACCTGTTCTGGTATTGTTGGTGTTTCCCACATCTCCTTACACGCCCTTTTTCTTTTTTTTTTCTTTCTGAGCTGAAATTTTGTGGCCTCGGGGCCTCGGTGGAGCCAGATGGAATATCGCCATTATTGTCTTCTTTGTTTGCGTTTTACACAGAGGACTACAATCTCAACGCCGCCGGCACTGTGTCAAACTGTCAGTCAGCGTATTCAACGAGGCAAGGTTGCGGCTGCTCAACAGAGGGCGCTATAGCCCACCACTCACTTGGAGCAGGTGCCCCAAATGTACGTTCAACGTACGTTATCACCCGCATCAATGTTTGTCAGCATACCCCAAAAAGGCTTCAGTATTCGGGCTAGAAACTACGGAGCCCCTAAGGTGGCATGGAAGAAAAAAAACAACTTTGTGTTCCCCGCTAAAATAGTGAGACAACGCAAACTTTAGTTTTTTTTAGTTTTTTTTTTTTTTTTTGCAAGCGGCATTTTTTTAATGCGCGTTTATGTACTTCCGGGTCATCTTGGCTAACTAGAATCTCATGCGCGGCTGATTGAGAGACGACACTACTTCGGGGAAGGAGAGAATTATGGAGGAGAACTTGGAAACCGTATTTAAGTTCAAGGACAGATGTAATGTCTTTGTATTTCAAGCCAATTTCAAAATAAAATTCCATTCAACTTTCCAACGGGTGAAAACGCTCCATGTTTGTTGTTTTCAGTTACCCGGAAGAGGACCCGAAAGTACATCAACGCGAGTTAACGCAAAGTTGTGTTTTTCCTCCCTGTCCCCTTAGCGCTCCATTAGAAACTAACACGTAAACATACAGTAAATCGGGGATGGAGATTACAATAATGGAAGGGGGAGCGCAAAATACATTAGAAAAAAACCCCAGCCATCAGCCTTTGGGGTCCACTGTAGTAGAGGAAACATCCCTCCATTTTGTAATCCATTTGTCCTCACAAGGGGTGCGGGGGTTCTGGAGCCTATCCCATCAGCAGCCCAGAGGAAATGTGTTTCTAATCATTTTTTGAAAATATATTTGTCAAAAGACTGATTGCCAGTTGCCCAACCATGCATTAAAACTGATATGATGTCAAAATGAACACTTTAATTCTTGGGACCAAACACTGAAAACACGTGCTGAAGCATCAATACAAACAATGTCTGTCTTTATATATTTGCAGTACAATAATATCGCCTTCCATCTATTGACATTTGGATAATGAAACATGGAATTTTTAACAGCTAAGTGGAGTCATAAATAGTCTGCAGACACTTTTCAAGTGTTTAGAATATTTTATTTCACATTGAAGATTTGTAAAGATATGCATCGAGTGGAATCATCCGGTATATACATAAAGTGAGCATTTTCAGACAAATAACAATCACGTGGGAACCTTCATCCATAAAAGATATATAAAAGTGATCCTTTCAAAAATAAAAAGTAGCATTAAAAAGCTTGAGGAAGTTTTACATTCTGGTTGTAAACACAAAAGAATGAATTAGGAGGCATTTTGTACATGTGTAGCAAAAGTTCACCAACATTGTCGACATTTAGTTTCATCATTTTTACTCACTTTTTATTTTAAAAAAATGGACACTTGGTCTGTATTGTAAAACAGAATGATCTTTAGTTACATTCACCGTGTTCTCTTGAATGACAATTTAGTAGACAATCATACATGACAAAAAATATTGTAACTCATACATGAAAACGGTGGACACGCTGCAATGAAAAAGTGAAATATTTGACAATTGGTTCGGGGGATTTGGTGTTTTTATTTTTATAACATTTGAAAATCATTCAAAAGTAATTGCAAGGTCATATTCAAGTTGTATCTGAATTGGATATTTATTTTTATTGTTTTGCATTTTATAAACAAAGCATTAAAAATGCTAAATTAAGCCCCCATTTCGAAGCAATTATGGCATAAAGATCTTTGTATATTTTTAATTTTTCAGCTAAATGTAAAGCATTGCCTCCTTTTTGCATTTAAGAGTGTTGATTTTTCTTCATTTGTATTATTTTTGAAAAAATACAGAAGTCCTACACAAAAGAATTATTTAACTTAGTACAGTGCGACTGTACACTGCTAAAAATGCAAAATATAAGCCAAATTTGGAGCATTTGAGGAATTTTTGGATATTCATTTTTTTTGTTGATGTCTGCATGTTGAAAAGAAAGAAAAATAATATTTTAATTATCTTTAAACTATAGAGTTGATTTCATAAACTGTATAAATATGACAGATGTGCAATGCTAAAAATGCTAAATCCCCAGATTGTTTTCAAGTTTTTTTCATCCTAATTTGTTTGTTTGTTTTTCTCATCCTTTTTTTCATTTAATAAAAACTTCCATATTTAAATTGTCCAAAAAATTTAAAATGACGACGACTTAAATTTTTATTTCCACAACAAACTTTTGTTGTAAAACGTTATTAGATTTTTGTGTTATAAAAGTGTGTGTGTGTGTGGGGGGGGGGGAAATGAAAAAAATTAATTATGCTTTTCGGATGCCAAATATTTTATAATGTAATAATATTTGCTTATTTGATTAGTAGGACCTCACACATGTGACATTTAGTTTGTTTACCGCTCATTCAGTCATGTGACTTTTGTAACTTGTTTGTCACAGCTTATATTTTAAAAATATATTAATAATAATAATAATAATAATAATGAAAGTATGAATAAGTGGTTCTGTGTTCAGGATGAGGCCAGTGACATTTTTGGGGTTCCCCTTTAGGCTCTCTGCCAGCGGATGGCGGAGAAGATGGCATGCAGGAAGTAGAGGAGCGTGGCCAAGTATGACATCACCTGGATGACATCACAGACGGATCAGCATCAGATCAGTACATAGCCAACGGAATCAAGAAAAAGAAAAAAAGGAGCTGGCCCTTTAAAAATATCTTGTCAACTTTAAAATTATTTACACATACCGAACTTCATTTACACATACATAAAGATGATACTGTATGTACATTGGTTCTCTACTTATTAAAAATTCTAATTAAAAACATGTTCAAATTGGTCTAATTTTGAGTTTATTAAAAAAGAAATAAAGGGACAAAATTGTACCCATTTTTTAAAGTGGTTGGGGATTCGGGTATAATATTACTTATACTATATTATTCTTGGCAAAATTTGATGCAAGCCTTATTCAAGAAAATTTCATTTTGTAATTAAAAATACATATATACTGTAAATATATACTTGACAAAATACGTAAGCTCATTTTTTTTCTAAAAAAAAAATCATAAATTTGCATTTGAACTCGAGGTTGTTGTGTATCCTTTGTAACCCTGTGACATTTTGCGCCAAAAATACCAAATTATACACAAAATATTCGCTTCCTTCAAAAAAATTGCAAAAAAATACATTTAAAAGTTGATTTAAGTACTAGGATTTAAAAAAAACAGGGAAAAAGTCATTTTCCCACAAATTAGCTTTTTTGTCCACCCCCACAGTTTGACATTCACAAATATGCTGATTTGAGGTGGCTTTCCCCATTATGGTCTCAAAAACTCACATATTTGCTGTTTTGTGCTCAGTCCGAAGTCATGTCTATAGTCAGGTCAAAGTCTTGCCGAATTATAAAAAACATCCTTTGCCGCCATCATGTGACACGTCGACGATTACTCGCAAGTCGCAGCACGACTCGTCCGTATAACATTTTCTTTATTGTGGCTGCAATTTAAAAATGTTTCACTTGTCACATGTGGGGCTCCGTAGACGTGTGTGTTTGCGTGACACCCACCACAGCGGCGATATCCAGCCTGTAGATCTTGAGGCCTTCTCGGATGAGGGGCACAAGCGACACAGTGCCGCCCGAGTTGATGGTGATTCCCCAGCCTTTCAGCACGGTGATATACGCCAAGATCACCGACGCGCTCAAGTAGAACACCACCGCCAAGAAATGGTAGAACGTATCCTGCGGCAAAAAGGGGGAATTGAAAACATAGCAGGAATTCCGAGATTCCACGACGGTTTTCAAGTTTTTTTCATCCTAATTTGTTTGTTTGTTTTTCTCATCCTTTTTTTCATTTAATAAAAACTTCCATATTTAAATTGTCCAAAAAATTTAAAATGACGACGACTTAAATTTTTATTTCCACAACAAACTTTTGTTGTAAAACGTTATTAGATTTTTGTGTTATAAAAGTGTGTGTGTGTGTGGGGGGGGGGGAAATGAAAAAAATTAATTATGCTTTTCGGATGCCAAATATTTTATAATGTAATAATATTTGCTTATTTGATTAGTAGGACCTCACACATGTGACATTTAGTTTGTTTACCGCTCATTCAGTCATGTGACTTTTGTAACTTGTTTGTCACAGCTTATATTTTAAAAATATATTAATAATAATAATAATAATAATAATGAAAGTATGAATAAGTGGTTCTGTGTTCAGGATGAGGCCAGTGACATTTTTGGGGTTCCCCTTTAGGCTCTCTGCCAGCGGATGGCGGAGAAGATGGCATGCAGGAAGTAGAGGAGCGTGGCCAAGTATGACATCACCTGGATGACATCACAGACGGATCAGCATCAGATCAGTACATAGCCAACGGAATCAAGAAAAAGAAAAAAAGGAGCTGGCCCTTTAAAAATATCTTGTCAACTTTAAAATTATTTACACATACCGAACTTCATTTACACATACATAAAGATGATACTGTATGTACATTGGTTCTCTACTTATTAAAAATTCTAATTAAAAACATGTTCAAATTGGTCTAATTTTGAGTTTATTAAAAAAGAAATAAAGGGACAAAATTGTACCCATTTTTTAAAGTGGTTGGGGATTCGGGTATAATATTACTTATACTATATTATTCTTGGCAAAATTTGATGCAAGCCTTATTCAAGAAAATTTCATTTTGTAATTAAAAATACATATATACTGTAAATATATACTTGACAAAATACGTAAGCTCATTTTTTTTCTAAAAAAAAAAAATCATAAATTTGCATTTGAACTCGAGGTTGTTGTGTATCCTTTGTAACCCTGTGACATTTTGCGCCAAAAATACCAAATTATACACAAAATATTCGCTTCCTTCAAAAAAATTGCAAAAAAATACATTTAAAAGTTGATTTAAGTACTAGGATTTAAAAAAAACAGGGAAAAAGTCATTTTCCCACAAATTAGCTTTTTTGTCCACCCCCACAGTTTGACATTCACAAATATGCTGATTTGAGGTGGCTTTCCCCATTATGGTCTCAAAAACTCACATATTTGCTGTTTTGTGCTCAGTCCGAAGTCATGTCTATAGTCAGGTCAAAGTCTTGTCGAATTAAAAAAAAAAATCCTTTGCCGCCATCGTGTGACACGTGGACGATTACTCGCAAGTCGCAGCACGACTCGTCCGTATAACATTTTCTTTATTGTGGCTGCAATTTAAAAATGTTTCACTTGTCACATGTGGGGCTCCGTAGACGTGTGTGTTTGCGTGACACCCACCACAGCGGCGATATCCAGCCTGTAGATCTTGAGGCCTTCTCGGATGAGGGGCACAAGCGACACAGTGCCGCCCGAGTTGATGGTGATTCCCCAGCCTTTCAGCACAGTGATATACGCCAAGATCACCGACGCGCTCAAGTAGAACACCACCGCCAAGAAATGGTAGAACGTATCCTGCGGCAAAAAGGGGGAATTGAAAACATAGCAGGAATTCCGAGATTCCACGACGGGTAATGGCACTTGAATCTTAGCCAATCAGCATTCACGGTGGGTGTGTCGTACGAGAGCTGGCCAGATGCTGCTCTGATTGGCTCCGCACAGGAAGAGGAAGAACCAAAGCGTGGTGAAGACGAAGCAAAAGACGGACACAAACATGACCCAACCCAACGGATGGTCCGGATACACGCGAGTGGACGCCACCAGGATCCACACCAGACCTCCAAACACCTGGCGAACAGGAACAAACAAAAAAAAAATCTGGGTTAGTTTGGGTGAGGTGGTAAGGCTTAGTATTTGGACCAAAATTTCTATTTTTATGCATATTTTTAATGTAAATAAAACTGAATACATACGCTAAGGTCAGGGAGTTTCGAAAGAAGGATGTAAGACGAAAACAATCATCATTGCCTTCAAAAGTGAAGAAAAGCTTTTACGAGACATTTTCAGGGGGCCTCGGGCAAATACCTGCGGTACGCCTAATAGCCAATCCGCATCTGTCTGTCCCCTACGTTTGTCTGTTATTTTTACACCTTATTATGTGTGAGAAGTGTTGCAAAACCGCCTGTTGAGTAAAAATGGGTACGATACATTTGAGACTGCCAATAAATGGACAGATGTATGCACTTATGGCACTAAGACCGTTGAAAAATAAGAGTTTGGGAAGAGTGTCTAACCAAAGTAGGGGTTAAGGGATTTGTGCTGGAGGGTGAGGATGTCAAAGTTAATTTTTTTTTTAGAAGCCAGTTGAGCCTGAAGTGGTGATTAAACAGCTCCTAGCACTTGTCGGCTTTGCCCTTTAAAGAAACCATAATGGCACTCAACTAGCATTCAAAAAGCAAACTTTCAAGCCTCAACGACCCCCCCCGCGCTCCTTTGACAAACATTCCCATTGAAAGAGACGTTAACGTGAACACATTTCACAGTGGTGAATATTTAACCTTACACTCCGTTCATTAAAGCATGAAAAACTTGATTTTTACCTTGAGAATAGAAAGCAACTATCGTTGGCATTATTAGTGCCACCTGGTCTAGTCATGTGACCACACACAATGGCCAATCAGTCTATGGGCCCATTTATCAGAGCAGAAAAGGGATGGTGACGAAGCAGCATGTGGCTCATGAGCTGCGTTCTGTGTTTCGAGTGAACAAGAGTACTTTTATGATCTACTGCATTGCACGTGTGTCCGCCCTCTATACAATTTCTCCCCTTATCCGGAATCTATAGCCAAGAGTTAATGAGTAAGTGTTGAAGTAGTTGTCGCGTTCTGCTTCATAAAGAAACACACATGCCGCAAAACTGAGCAAACAGTGCGGTATCTCTTCCGCTCTGTTCTTATTAACGGTATCGGTGACTTGCAATCGGCACCACACCCCAAATATTTCAAGCGGCCTCATGTGCTTTGCAAATATGAAATGTTCTCTTTGATCTCGGATTTCCACTGAAGGAATGTTCTTGGCTCTGAATTTGCTTCAGACACTCACTGGCCACTTCATGAGGCACACCTCCTCATGAGATCAGAATACATGCCAGAGCTGAATCAATGACTAGCTTAGCGTAGCTAACTCAGGCGAGAAAAAAAAAAAAACAGCCCTTTAGTTAGCTTACTCAGTTCGGGAGTTGGCAGTTAGCTAGTTAGCTCACCTAGCACTTTTAAAAATGTTTATTACAGTTATTAAAATGTGTTTAAGATTATTAAACACGCTATGATATTCCTTAGCGCCTGTTTTCATGCTCGCACAGTTCGCCAAACAAAAAGCGTATGTGCTTCAAGCTGTTAATTTGTCACTGCTCGAGGTTTGCTGTACTCACACAATTCAATAAAAATAAACACAGTATTTTTTTAAACCAAAATCATATACTGTAATTTCAACTAACAAAATTCTGTTAGCTTAATGCTAACGTAAAATGGGAAATGCCGTAGATGGGCTAACAGAACTCAGCATTAATCCCTGCCCATCCCATGCCCGCGACCTTTGTCAGGATAAGCGGATCAGATAATGGATGGATGGATGGATTACGTTAATAATAAAGATTCAAACACTCCTTGAAGACACACAGAGCGACAACGCATACAAACAGAGCATACAAAAATGGCACAGGCAAGCTGTATATACTTTCTGCCTTGCAAGTTGTGGCACGAAGTGGTACTACACTTACTGCGTGCATTTCTAAATTTGGACTTGTCTTGAAAATCTGCATTTTACTGTATATCACGACGAACCGTAATATCGCAGAGATGAACTGCTCTTTTTGTGATATTTTCGTTTGGTGGTGTGACATAACATTTGTCTAATGTCAAATATGTGGCTTGGTTCGCTAAAGCTTAGGAAATACTACACATAAATAAGCACGAGTCAGTATCGTTCTATCTATTGCGTCGAAATCCCTGCCGGCGAAAGCAAACATCTCCCGTCTGTCGCGCTCCGGTCACTTGCTGTTGGCAAACATGGGCCACATTTGTCCCAAAACCAGATCAGCAGGTTTACCAAGAACCGACCCCACCGGCCCACACCGAAAAAGGAGCTGAGAAGATGCCTGGTTTCAATTTACACCTCCCACAACCTGTTGGAATTTTTTTGGGGGGGGGGTTGAATCAAACTGATTTAATCTCTCCTTCTGCAACGCAAAAGAAAATGGCCTCCAATTGTTGTAAGAAGGAGGTTGATTTTGGGGGGGCCAAACAGGTCAAGAAGGATCTAAATCGTATAATAAAAGTATATTTTTATCCGAAACGTTACGAAATTTTGCGCTAGCTGTGTCTCCATTTTAAAAAATTGTATTTAATTAATTATTGATTATAATTAATTTTGTAACAATTGTGACAATATTTGTGGTTTGAAAAAGATTTACAAATGTGATGGATTTTTTAAAAAAATAAAAAAACAAAAATTGAATGAAACAGATGGAAATAGCTCTTCTCTCCAAAATTATGATTTTTTTTTTTTTTTAACAAAGAACAAAACAAAAAAACTGTTATATGTTGTATACTTTGCATCGGTCGCGATGCTCAATATTAGCATTCAGTGTAGGTTCCCCCCAAAATGCTTTTCAGGCCAAAAATATCGCCCATATTAAAGCCTCTCACGCAAAACAAGTACATCTTTTCCTACATTTATCCTGCTCAAGAACAGAACCACGATTTAGGTGACCTGACGAGTTTGCTTTTGGTTTGTTCAGTCAAATGTTTTGTTTGTCAGCGTTACAACGTGACGATGAGCCAAAAAGTCAACAGCAGCTTGCTCAAGTTTGCAGCCTTTTTTCGATGTTACACAGCACATATGAACATTTTGATGTTTCTTCGCATGTGTTTTGTTGTTGCTATGGTGACTGACTGGCCTCAGCTGTCAGTGTACTAGTTGCCATGGTGCCAGGCATATTGCGTGGGTTAAAAAAAAAAAAAAAAGAACAGGAAAAAAATTAATACGTGATCATCAAATCATTAAAATAACAGAAAATTCATAAGAAAATACAAAAAAAACAATTGAAAATAAAATAAGTACAAAAAACAAAATGTGAATGGAAAATTACAAATGAAATATAATTTATAAACTCCAAAAGTACTTTTTTGAAATAAAAAGTAATAAAACAATATAAAAAAGTATAATTCGAAAATATTTTTTTTAAGTTGTTGAAAATAAATCATGCCTAATTATTCTTAAATAAAAGATAAATACAAATACAATCAAAAACTTTAAATGAAAATGATTCAAAGTATTGAAACTAAGAAATAATTTGAACTATACAAGATCATATTTTTTACATTTTAAAATGGAAAAAAACAACAGATAATTTCACAAAAAACCCAATAGACAGTAAAAGATCATTCTAAAACAATTCTAAAAATTACCTTCAATTTTGTTATCTAAAAAAAGCATGACAAAATAACAATGAAAGAAAATATTAAAGTATAGAAAAAAGAAAACAAAGTCATATTCAAAGATCAAAAAGTAAAGCAAATAAAACTTTTGATATACAAATAAATTGTAACTAAAATGGTAAGTAAAAAAGAATTAAATAATAAATAACACGTAAAATGTATTTGAAATAGAAAAAAAACACAATTATCAGATTGCTAACAAGATTATCACAAAAGAAAATCAAAGAAAATCAAAGAAAATAAGTTACGCTTTGAAAAAAAAATACTAGAAAATATCAGAGTTAAGAAAAAAAAATTAAATCAATAAAGAAACGAGCATTTTGGCACCCAGTTTTCCAAGATGAACATTCACTTCCTCGAAGGGATTAGTCAGTCTCATCTGACCACAACACATTGACACTCGCCCCTCATTGGAGAGCAAAACCAAGACAAGTTTACACAGCAAACCACAAGCGAAGTCAGAACGAGAAACACCACACACGCGGCGCAGCTTCACTCTCCACATCTCAAGTCACAAAAAAAAAAAAAAAAAAAAAAAAAAAAAAAAACGACTCACAAACTCCGGGATGAAGAACAAGTCGGGGATGCTGGTGAAGATCCTGCCGCCGGTGGGCAGAACATCTGCCGAGGTGGTGGAAGCCATAATCCCAAACACAATGCCTCAATGTGTATGTAAATGTGTATTTGTATGTGTGGCCGCGGAATGAGATGTGTGACTGCTTTTAATATGCTTTTTACGTAAAGGCCGCCTCCCGCACCTCCTCCTCCGCCACCTGCCCTCCGCCTACCATCCATGTGTCTTCATGTGTGTGTGTGTGTGTGTGTGTGTGTGTGTGTGTGTGTGTGTGTGTGTGTGTGTGTGTGTGTGTGTTTGGAGAAGTTGCCTATAGAAGGCAAAGTGGCTGTTTACATACATACATAAAAAGTGATTGTGAGGCAAATTGTGCATGTGGGACATGAAAAATAGATGCAAGGTGTTCAGCTGCGCGGAAGAAAATAAAAGCACGGAAAATGATCGCTGCCATTGGCTGGCAACCAGTTCAGGACTTACCCCGCCTACTGCCTGAAGTCAGCTAAGATAGGCTCTCGCACACCCGCGACTCTCGCGAGGCAGTTGATGGATGGCTGAAAATGATAGTTGAATGTGCCAACATAAAAGCAGTCCCAGTCAAAATTTACTGTCAAACTAAACGAAGAGTATCACACGTGGTGTGTTTCACCAGTCTGCTAGCTTAATGCTAACGGACGATGCAAAACGCCTTAAACAGGCTCACAGAACAAGCATAAATTTTGTGGTCATTATAAAATCAACTTTAAAACACTTATAATTAAACACACGTGCGGGTGGCAAATGCAAACAGCATACAAAAATATCCACCGGCATATATTCTTCATCGTCTGTGAAGAACGATTAATATGACTTCATCTTGTATGCAATGGTCCTCTTCTGTTTCATCGTGAAAGCTCATGTGTAGTAGATCTGAATGTTTATAGCGCCCCCTGTGGCCACGCCACGCACATGATAACAAGTACCAGCACAATGTTTTTTAAAGTGTAAGACTGTGGAGTGCTACATTTCGTACAAAAGAATAAAAAAATAAAATTAAAAAAAAGGAAAGCACAAGTGAATGATGTGGACATTTTGACTATTTCCTGTCATATGCCCGCGTACTTTTACCCATGCGGTTGAAACCAATCTTATCATGCGTGGCTACTTTCTGACACATGTCACAATACTTAGTTTAACATGTACTTTTATTTTGTCACATTCGACGATTTCCTGCAACTTGTCCCAATAATTATGCCCATGTTGATCAAGACATGCAAAGCGTCCCTCATGTGCACCCGAAAGGCTTTTGTTGATGATGCGGCTGGTTGGAAACTGTCGTCATGGTAACCACCTACACTATGTATGGATGGACGACTGCCAGGAGACACACAAACACACACACACACTTTCACACGAATTAAACATAAAACACTCAACTGATCCATTGATTGATTTTGTCACATTCAAGACACGTCTTAATGTTTTTTTTTTTAAATCAATGATTTTTTTCGTATTGTATGCATTGGGTTTATTTTTCAATCTAGTTTAACCTGTAATTTAACATACACACAAAAAATGACCAAAACGGTTTTTTTCAATGAAAATTATGTTTTTGTCGTACAAAATATAATTCTGATATTTTAGTCAAAATCACAGAAAAAATGTGATTTATTGAGTAAAAAATGTAAACAACTTGTTAGGAAGGGGGAAAAAAAATCTACCAAAATAATTTCATTTGTATAAACGTGGATGAGAAAAAGTGATGATATTTTGGGTCTGAGGTTGAAGTTTTCTGTTAGTCTAATTTCAATTTCTCCAAAAAACAAGCGGTCGTAGGAAAGGGCGACGTCATCTTTTGGCGTCTCGTCTTTCTAATCTTCCATAAACGCTCACTTCCTGTTGGACCGGCTTCAACCTTTTTGTGAGTCTCCTAATCACCAATTTCCTGCTTGTGTTTGTGATTTGTTTTTCTTTTCAATTGACTTGAGTAAATCGACAAAAGTATTAGGATACTTGACCGTTAACAAAAAAAACAAAAAACAAAAAAAGCAAAAAAGTAAAAAATAATAATAATAATTAAAAAAAAAAAAAGATGATTCCCGATCGTTTTCAAATTGTTCTTCCACACCAAACCCATCCAAACACAAAAGGGATAATCGGAGTTAAATCTGTGCTATTGTTGTCTGGGGTTGTATTGGCGAGACCTATGAGGGTAAAAACCACAGAAGAAGAACACACCTGGGGGATGGCAGTGGAATGTGGAAATACAGGATCGCCTCTATTATTTGCCAGCAAACACAAGTACTCGTGTGTATGTGTGTTTTTGTGTGTGTGTGTGTGTGTGTGTGTGTGTGTGTGTGTGTGTGTGTGTGTGTGTGTGTGTGTGTGTGTGTGTCGGCGGGGGGCGTGAATAATTTGTTTACACACCAGCACTATGTCAATTTTGTCGAGAGAATTGAATAAATAGAAAAAAAAACTTTTTGTATAGCCAAGGGCTTTTGATGTGGCTCTACCACCAAAACCAAATAAAACGGAATAAAAAGAAATATTTACTGACAGCTTCTTGTAACACGTTTAGGAAGAAACGCTGCAATATTCAAATAATCGTTAATTGCTAAGATCTTTCTGGCTTTATATGCAGTATATTAAAACAATTTTGCACAGACGGGTAGTTGTAAGCTATATTAGTAAATAGGATGTTTGTATGCATAATCATCATCATCATCATATGGGGGCCATCATCGATGTGTTTTTGGAGGCCCGTTGTTTCCTCCTGGATTGTGCCCATGACACACACACACACACACACACACACACACACACACACACACACACACACACACACACACACACACACACACACACATATACTGGAATGTCTTATGAAGGCATTCCAATGGACTGACTGACTGCATGTTTTTTTTCATAGCCAACTATAAAAAGACTGCACGCTTCCTCTAATAATTAACGCACAACACTCCTTTAATCTAATACGCAGTGACTCCACACTACACACAGACGCAGTGATGTTGACCTAAGGGGTGGTGGCAAAGGGTTGCAGCTCAGTGAGCATTTCATGGGTATGTAAAGAGAAATGTGTTGCCGTATAGCCGCACCCACATAGCAGGTGAGCACATCCATCCATCCACCCGTTTTCCCATCTGCTTTATCCTCACAAGTGTCGCGGGGGGTGTTGATGAGTATACAGCTGTCTTCGGACAGTAGGCGGAGGACACCCTGAACCAGTCGCCAGCCAATGGCAGGGCACAGAGGGACAAACAACCATTCGCGCTCACACTCGCACCTCGGGAATATGCCGAGTGTTCCATGTATGTTTTTGGAATGTGGGAGGAAACCGGAGTGCCCGGAGAAAACCCACACAGGCATGAGGAGAACATGCAAACTTCACATGGGGCGTCCAGAGCTGGAATCGAACCCTGCACCTCTGCACTGTGAGGTCGGCATGCTAACCACTCAAGCACCGGGCCGCCCGCAGGTGAGCAAAATGACTTGAGATTGAATGATGAGGACATGCTAGGATCTGCACGCATGCTATGATGTCATCAGTTGGAATCGAACCCTGCACCTCTGCACTGTGAGGTAAACATGCTAACCACTCAAGCACCGGGCCGCCCGCGGGTGAGCAAAATGACTTGAGATTGAATGAGGACATGCGAGGATCTGCACGCATGCTATGATGTCATCACTTAATCATACTCAAAGCATTCAAATAGTCTATTTTTATATAACTGTACATGTTTGAATTAAATAAATTCAAATAAATCAAAGGGCTTTTTGTTTTAGTGTAATAAATTATGAATCGTTCATTCTTGATGTGGTTTTAAATGTTCAACAATCCCCCTCCAAAAATCTAATGATTCACAAGACATTTTGGAGTAAAAAAAATATTTTCCTGGTGTCACACAGTTTACATTGGAATAAAAACATTGTAAAAATATTATGTGCTTTTAAAAAAAAACAAAAAAATCATTTCAACAGGTCCATAAATAAAGGTTTGGGATTTGTGGCATTCTCTTTTGTTCTAGTGCGCCACCCGCAGGAGGTCAAAAGTCATCTCGGTGATGTCAAAGGCCAGGTGAGTGTGGGCTGGGTTGGCCAGCATCTCTAAGCTTCCTGATTGGCCGCGGGCTCGTTTCAGCGCCTCCCGCGTGGATACGATGAGGCTGGACCGCTGCTCGTCTGAGGTGGGATCGGCCCAGCGGTGAGGCGGGAAAGAAGACGAGTGCAGCAGGAAGGAAGCCGACCACTGGAACGCCTTGGCGAACTCCTGTTTCACCTGTGCCTCATCTCGCTGCGCACACACAGTAACACATGCACACAGATGGCAACATTTTAAGTCGGTAGTTGAGCTCTCCCTGTAGGTGAAAACAAGTACTACACACCTTCTGTGACCTTTTCATGTTGTTTTCTGCATCCATCCAGGCACTCTGAAAAACGTTTTAAAAGGGAATTTTGCATGTCTATATGTATATATATATATATTTTTTTCTTCATGCTGTAAAAAAGGGAGCTCTCAACGAGCCCCCCTTTAAAAAAATATGCAGACTTTAAAAAGTTATTTTGAGAACAAGACAAATGCAGCCTTTAACACTGCTCCTCTAATTCTCAACATTTTAGAAATAATAATCATGAAATGGCGAGTTGTGTGTTTCTCGGTATACACACTCTGAGGGCATCCAGCAGGTCAGGCTGGTCCATGAGGATCGGGAAGATGGCAAGCACGGGACTGAATATCAAATCTGAACAAAACGAATTCGAGGAGTGACACTTACTTGCGGGAAACAAAGATTATGTTGTGTGTGTGTGTGTGTGTGTGTTACCTGCGTTCTGCATGGTGGGCCGGTCCACCAGCAGCGTATCAGCCAGCAGCTGTCTGTACATGGCCAACAAGGGGACGCAGCTCAGACAGTGCAGTAGGGTGTCGGGGAGGAGGCTTGAGAGGGAAAAGACACTCTCTGTTATGATGCATGTACGCACGCGCGCGCGCACACACACGCACGCGCGCACACGCACACACACACACACACACACACACACACACACACACACACACACACACACACACACGCACACAGACACACACACTTTCTCACCTGAGTTGTCTCTTGATGCGACTGTTGGGCGTCTTGAACTTGACGATGAGTTTGGACAGCCGCCGCGCTTTGAGCATCTGCTGGAATACGCCGGCCCCAGCTGGAAACAAGAAGAGAGGCGCTAATCGCTAAAGACTTTTTGTGTGTGTGTGTGTGTGTGTGTGTGTGTGTGTGAGAGAGAGTCATATTAATAATTGCGAGGAGACTTGTCAGGTTTGCGTGTGTCTCTCACATGATCGAGCGGGCGACCCCTCCATGTCGACGTCCTTCTCATAAGGAGTGCCGCCGCTCACCGAGATCTCGTATGTCCTACGTGCGGGACGACGGAAAGAGGCCGTTCATGCTTTTGGAAGCAGAAGTCATCAATTTATTTCTCTTTTCGTGTCAAAATTCAACAAGTTAATGGTACTCATGAAGGTTGCCAATACCAGACACGTATACTTGAAGAGGTGAGACATTGCCCAAGTCTTCCATGCCAGTAGGGGGTGCCACAACGCTACTGTTTGACACACCAGTGACTTACCGTGTGCATCAGAAAGACAGAAAAGTCTTTTTCAGAATTGTGTGAATTGTTTTACGGATCATAAGTACTTATGGTAGCGGTACGGGGTTTTTGTGCCCCGGAGGCGGGGGGGGGGGGGGGGATACTCATCCTGGTATCAGTCTGAAAAAGAGTGGTATTGAACTGCCCTAAGTTTTGATCCATTTTGGTAGGAAAGAAAGCCCTTTTTCTTGTCCCCAATGCACAAATTGAACTGTAAAAGGCACAGCTGAATGAATTTGGTGCAGGATACAAAGATGCCCACGGTGTGTGAGACTGTGAGGGTACACACATACCTGTTTGGGAGCTGATTTCCAGAGGCGTCACTCAGTTTGAGGAAAGCCCAACCGCAGCTCAGGTCTCCCCGCTCACCAGTGGACTAAAAACGCAGAAAAGACCACACGTTTCAAAGACCGCTTGGCTCAGTTCCTTCAATTCCAACTCTTGCGTTCTTGTTATTACGTTGCGGATGAAGGTAACGCCGAGCTCAAAGAGGATACCGAGGTCGGGGCTGTCGGCGTTGCAGCGCAGGAAGCAGTCTCCGTCCAGCAGGGCAGGCAGGACGCCAGTTGTCTGCGACAAAGATATCACCCGCGTCAGTCTTAACGGGGAGCCTTCTGTGATCAATGGGAGGCGAGGTTGGGGGACTGGGGGGCAGTGGGTCTGCGGTGGCGCGCTCATACCCGCGGGGAGAAGAGCCAGGTCCTGGGGTTCTTGGGGTTGTAGCTGGCCCTCACCGTGTGGATGTTACTCAGCACCTAAAGTGTAACAAAGGCAGCGTTTTGTGTTTTGTTCAACGTTTCATTATGGTGTTAATCATCTGTCCAGTGTACATGTTTTCAACTGGATAGCAATCGGATAAAATCACTCGACCGTGTGACCACGTGAAGCCAAAATGACAGACTTCCCTGGGTGTTTTCGGACATTGATCCATGAGATTTATTTGTGAGTCTAATCATGATAGACATGTCTGTCAAATTTCATGTTGCTAAGTGAAACAATTCTTGTCGGGCCCTAGCAATGTCTAAAATTATTCTAGAATGGCCGCTTCAAACCTAAATGGCCTCCTTCCCGTGTCTTGTAGTGCATGGGCGCTTAAGACTTTTTTTGTGGGTCTACTCATGATTGAAAGGCTTAATAAATTTCACATGGTCAACTAAGTGAAACTGCCTTCAGAGGTTGAATTTGAAAAGTATTCCATTCGGAGAAATGACGGCTTCAAAGCAAAACGGTTGACTCGCTCTGTCTTTTCTGGAATGGCTTTTTTAAGGATTTACTCATTATGGACAAGCAAACCAAATTCCATGTTGCTGAGTGAAACTTCCTTTTGGAGGGGCTGCATTTTTTTTTTTTTTAATTTCCAGCGGACATTACCAAGCCAATGAGTGTTGCTGCGATAGTGATGCATGCAATCACATCCGATGATGAATCAATTTTGACAAAAAAGCCAGATCATGAATGAAATATTGTCGACATACCCGAGTCCCGTCAAATGCGCAGAGGCGAATGTGTCTGCTGAGGACCTGGACGCCGACCCCGGGCGTGGGGATCCTCTTACAGCTCCACAGGGTGAAACAAACGCACGTCCGAGGGTGTCGTGGCCGCACCTGCGTGGTGGGAGGAGGAGAGAGTGACGAGACGTTCTGTGGTCACGTTACTCATAGAAATATTGTATGTCGTCACAGGCCAAAAAAAAAAAAAAGAGAGAGAGATAACAGTTCTACATTTTCTCACCCTGCCATTGTCGGGATCCAAGAAGAGGTCGCTGAAGGAGAGTTGTGATTGGCTGAGCTCCGGCTGCATGAAATGGCTTCCTCTGTATTTGGCACCTAAAACACAATGTCAGTAATATGCATTTCGCTGTACGTTGACATGCATCTGATGGTGCTTTCACTCAAATTTTAGGCACATGAAATTTTTATTATACTCTTACATGTATGTACTAATCCTAAAGTAACAATCCATTATCACCATTTTTTTTAACCAGCTGCTGCAAAGTTGGACTTTTTAACATTTGCTACAGTCATATACTCAAGAGGAGTTAGCGGTGCGGTTAGCAGTCCTGTTTTTAACTGCGACAAGATGAAACCGACCTTCGTCCACTAGCAGTTTACTGAGAGTGGACGGTCTGAACCCGGAAGGGATGGCGCCCAATGCAGAGAGGACGTCCGTCGCGTCAATCTGTCACGCAAACATAGATGATGTGGAAACCTAAGCAAATATTCCGCATCTGTTTTGTTTGAGAATATGAGCTCGTACCTCAGTGAGAGCTTTTCTGAAAGTGGACCAGTTGGAAGGAGGAGTGTAACTGTGGAAGAATAAGTCGGTTTTCAATAAATGAATAAAAGACCGTTTGAGAAAAAGAAATTCCAAATCTAACCTCTGATTCTCTCCTTCTTCGTTCTCCTGCTCGTCGGAATCCTCCTGCTCCTCTTCAGCCTCGTCGGAGTCTTCATCTTCTTCATCCTTGCGCTCGTCGCTGAGGACGGAACCAATCTGTGAAGAGGAAAAGTGTTACTGTGCTGTATGTCGATGATGTAGACACTGACCGTGTCTTGTGCGGTTGTGTCTAATATTTTGGATGGCGAGTGCGGACCTTCAGGTATGTTCTCGGCACCACTCCTTTGTCGCCTTTGGCATTCTCAGCCAGCCACCAGCCGTCGCTCGTCTTCTTGATGATTTTCAACGTGTCGCCCCGCTGTAGCAGTAGAGAAACAGTATTGTTAAAGTCGTGAAATTATATTTTGGTACTTTTCCGGGAGATTGTGGTATTTTTATTTTTTTTTTGCCTATTTTCTCTGCAATATTTGTGTAATTGTATCTATTTTATATTTGTTGCTGAGCTGATTTATGAAATGTATTGTATTTTTTACTCAAGTACTTCTGTATTTTGTTTCTACTGTCTTTGTATTTATCCATTGTACTTTTTGTTTTTACATGGTAATTAATCCAATTGTTCGACTGTGTCTTAAGCTTTATCACTATTTTTAATTGCGTTTTTGTTTTATTCAGCATGTTTTTCTTTTCTTTATTCTATTTTTCTAATAATTGTATACTCTCTGATATGTTTTATTTACAGTAATATCTGTGTATTATTTCAAGTATTTGTCAAATGTTTGTATCATATATTGTGATATTGTTGACAGTATTCCTGCAGTTTTTTTTCCCCTAGATATACAAAATGCATTCACTACTTTGACACGTTACAAATTCGGGCAGTTATATTTTTTATCAATTTCTCACATTATTATATCGTGGACATTTTTGAAGGTTTTTCTAATACATGTCGTTTTTAAATTGTGATTTTTTTTTTAAACAAAAATACTTTTTTTCTGTAATTTTTGTCTTCTAAAATGTCTTTGCCAATCGTTTTTTTTTCTCAAGAGACTGGAGAAATTTTTCCAGAAAACATCGCCTGAACTCCACTTTTGGTGCTTTCAAGGTTCCACTGTCATTAAATATAATTAAAAAAAACATGATTTGATGTGCTCTACAACACTTTATTAAAAATACTGTAGGGATTAGAAAGAAAGAGTTGCTTTATTTTAAAAATAAGAATTGTATCAATGAGCTCTATAAAGATTAAATGACTAAGTTGGAAGTCACTATAAGTATGTACCAGTTTGGAACCAGTTTCAAACCCCAATATAAACACATCACATCACCTGAACAGTCAAATCTCCTTCCTGGTCGCCTTTGAAATCACTGAGCACCGTGTAGATACAAGGTTCCGATTGCGGCGGTGCAGTTGATGCTTGACTCTCGTCTTTGGGGCTGTCGACCTTATCGGCGGTGTCTTCATCGCTATCGTCCTCATCACTGTCTTCAGCTCCATCCTCGACATCTTCCTTCTGGGCATCACTGTGGATGAAAATTTGGGTCATTTTATCGACGTTGTGAGATGGAGTGAGTAAAGCTACAGACCCTGACGGTGGCTCCGTGCTGGGTCCCGGTGGTGAGAGCCGCACGGAGACTTTGTTCAGCTGCTCCAGGACGTTATGCAGTCGTCCTTGCTCCTCTAGTTTCCTCTGGTCGTAGTTGCCCACAGGAGCAATCTCATCGGCCTACAACGTACACCAATTGTTGACTTTTAATATCCCATGACAAAGCAACCTCAGTGCACATCAGAAAAAATGTCACCTTGGTCAGTTTTGTCAGATTCTTCAGTGTTTTCTCTGCAGAAATCTGAAGTTCTTGGCATCTGTTTAAAATGTGACACTTTTAGACACAGGACACGTAGAAAAATAACAATTTTTAGAATTAATGGTCTTGAAAAGGTGTGTAGTTCACCTCCTAAAGGACTCTTCTTTGGTTTCCACTTCACCCTTAACATCTTTCAACAGACTCTCCAGCTAGAAGCAAAGAATACACATGAATCGTCTACACATATAAAGACAATGTGTCATTTGAACAAGTATAATAAAAATATATGCAACACTTAGCTTTTAACTGCCTACAGGTTGTATTAATGCCACATTATCCTTCGAAGTGTTTAGTTGCTAAAGCTAGCTTGTTTCTGACATGTTTGGAGACACCACCCTCGACTTGAACGTCATAAAAGTGAGCGCTATCTATGACAAACCTGCACCCTCATGTCGTCCACCTCTCTGTGGATCTGCTGCAGCGGTCCTTTCCCCTTGGACGGCATCTAATCACCCCTTTAAGCCATTATCGTTTCAATTTCTCAACGCTAACTCGCCGAGTAAGCTAAGGAGCTAACCAGCTGCGATGAGACGCCGGGCTCCCATTGGTCCGCCGGTCGCTGAGCAGCCGGGGTCTACTTCCGTTAGAGTCGCTCCGCCTTCAAAACGAAATGGTAAACGTTCCTAATGTTTTCGAGCACTTTCGCTGGTCTACGGTTATTTTCGCGTGTAAATGTACATTTAATATTTGGACACAAATAACCAAACATATAAAGCAATAAATGAATAAGGTAACGCTCCGATGACTTTCACTGGGCGTTTCGTGTTTCCATAACGGCTCGTTATCAATTTTCAAACGCTCCGAACATAAAATAATTCACTCAAATAAAATGTAAAACAATTGTAATCCAATATATGTGTATTCGTTTTCTGCTTCTTATCCATTTATTAAGTGCAATGACTTTTGGGTGGTTTCAAACTCCAAGGAGTCTCGTAGTATTTCGGGCAACGATTTGACGATTATTGATTGGCTCGCCGGTCGCTCAGCAACCGAGTTCCGTTTCCGTGTTAGCTTCTTGTAAAAAACGAAATAAGCGCTCTTACATTCGGGTGACAAAGAATAACCAAAATGAGTAGTCATACAAAAAATATAATTTTAAGTCAAGCCACGAGGTGTACTATTGCTCAGCAATCACCACATTCGACAACACTTTGCCCCCTAATCTCGTATTAGAAATTAGTCATTTAAAATCCCCACGATTTTTGTAGACATTGAACGCAACAAACACGTTTCACAAGCTTCTGTTTAGCATTATGTCATTCTGGTGTCATGGCGGCCCCCGTGGCCCTCGTTCAAGGTGCCAGCCGGGGACTGGGTCTGCAGTTTTGCAAACATATTTTAAAAAACAAACTCCCGGCCAGTGTCATAGCGACGTGTCGGAACCCAGAAGGGGCCGCGGAGCTGCAGGGGCTGGTTGGACAACACCCCGACCGTATGACGGTACTTCAGCTGGACGTGAATCGCGAGGAGGAGATCCGGGAGGCAGCCGAGCGGGTGAAGGAGAGGTTCGGGCGGCTTGATTTGATGGTCAACTCGTCGGCTTTGCTTCACCCCTCCGGAAAAGGAGAGACCAGTCTGAGAGATGTTTCTGCACACGTATGGCATTGACTTGAGCATGTAAACAGTAGCGTCAAACTCCATTGACAGAAACTCAAACTTTCCTGACATCATCTATACTGTACTTGACATTTAGTCCTGAATGAATACTGTACTGATTTTCCATCACCATTTACATGTTACTCCTCAAACTATGCATTGCTATCGCATTATTTTTCTTCATGTTTTTCTGCCTTCAGGGCATAATAGCCACCTTGACCACCAACACGATGGGTCCGCTGGTGATGGCCAAGTACTTTGCTCCCCTCCTGCAGAAGGGCAACGGTGGCTTCGGTCGACAGCCGATTGACAAGGCCAAGCAGCACAGCGGCATCATCGTCAACATCACAGCCAAAGTTGGCTCAATTGGCGACAACGGTAAAGTTTTGAAACAATTTTCGGTGTTATAAAAGTGTAACCCAAGACTTTTTCGGACTCATTTAGAGGTTCCTCTTTTTCCTGTATATTCAAAGCTTGATTGTATTTGAATGCACTTTATGTATATTGTTTACACTGAAGGTCTTGGAGGCTGGTACAGCTACAGAATGTCTAAAGCGGCTCTAAACATGGCCACAAAAAATCTTTCTATCGAGCTGGGCCGCAGTCGACCCAAGGTAATTTACTCTTACTTGCATTTACATCAATAAAATAACAATGGACGACCAGATGATTCGCTCATTGGGTTTTTTTTCTCCCCAGGTGCTCTGTGTTTCCTTGCATCCAGGAACATTAGACTCAGATTTGTCAAGACCGTATCACAGGAATGTACCTGAGGGGAAACTGTTCAGCACAGAACGCTCTGTGGGGTACCTCATGGGCATTGTCGAAGCGCTGGATGTGGAAAAGACGGGTAAAGCCTACAGCTGGGATGGTACTCAACTGCCTTGGTAGCAAAACAAATGAAGGAAGGTTTATGAAAGAGGACACTTCACATTTTAATCAAACAAATGGTGTGATGGGATTCTGATGTATGTACTGTAAAGTTGTTCTCTTAAATTTACATCCCTTAGGAGAATGTGGGAAATAATGACAAATTTCCGGAAAATATGACGGGCTCATTATTTTTTTGAATGATAGTGCTATTCTGAAATGCCTTAAAATTTAAATAAATTCCATTAAGATAAATGAGATTTGCCTGACCAAAAATTTGTTTTTTGAATTTTAAATGATATGCAGGACAAACACAGTACCTCAGTAATATTACAATTTTGAGTGAGTTGATTTTTGTGTGAGCACTTAATGTCGGTTACTTGTTCAGAAGTTTTGTGCCATCCTTGATTGGTCATATTTTTTTTTTGCAAGGTTGCCCTTTGCACCGGAAAAAAATAACAGTAGTGTGTGGTTATTTTGTTTGCTTCAGACCCTTTGTTGTTGGGTTTGGAGAATGGATATTTTATGCATGCAGTGAAAAATGTATGGTCAAAAATAAAATGGTCAATTTTGACGTATTTTGTTCATATTCCAAATATAATTTTTTTTGGTAATACATCTGGATAGGATGTGCGTAGTCCTATGTGCCCCCCCCCTCGAATTTAAGTTGCCCATCCCGATACAGTATAGTACAGCCTGTCCTATGTGTGTCTTACTTCAACCCAACACCAGATGGTGAAAAGGTGCCTTGTTAAAAACTCGGCTCCTGTTTAAGAATGCAAATCTACAATAGGGCGAGCAAAAAAACAATAATTGCTCCTTTCCATCCAATTCCATAACCGATGCAGTTTTATTTGCACGATACACTTACACGCGCAAAAATGAGCGATCATTGCTTTTTTTAAACGCGGCAAATCTTCGCTCAGGTCACTTGCGATTGCCATTTTTTTTCTTAGATCCGTGCGTCTTTTCTGCATTGTGCTTGGCATTCTTGCATTGAGCCGATCGATGTCTAATTTAGCCCTGGCATGCGAGAACAGCAACATTTCTCGACTGCGTGTTGACAGGCGGCTTTGTGCACATCATTCGGGTATGTAGAGGGGAGGGGTGCGCTGCACGCTGCACGGGGAATGACAGCGGCTCTTATAAAAATAAAGCCCGCCGCAGCTGCACACTCCATGCCGGCCTGTCTGCCTGCTGGCTTGCGTGAGCAAATTCGCCTCCGTTGAAAAAGTGGATCGGATGAGCCAGAGTTGACTCGTGTGTATGTTTTGGAATTAAAAAACGGTCCAAGGAGGTGAACGGGTTTTTCGCGGACTCGCTGGGTGACGTCGAAGACGACGCGGAGGTCGGTCGGTTCTCGTCGTCTACTAATGTAGGGAAATGACCGCGAGTGACCTCGAAGCGACTGCTGGCTTGGTTTAGCAACAGTCAGTGTCGCCAGTGGGTTTATCTTCAAAAGATTGCACTCGCGATAAAATACGTTCGACCCGCCACGAGGGGGTTCGGTTCGGCTCATTTGCGAGGACGGCGCGGTTGTTAGTTCGGAGCTACCGTGCACTGGCTAACGCTAATTAGCTCTCGTGTTAGTTTCGCCCCAGAGTTGCTAAACCAAAGCTAGGCTACTTTAGCTTTTGCTGCTAGCTTCCCGGCACCCGTAGATGTTACAGCGAGACTAGACCCATTCCTACCCAGTACTGTATCTGGCGGCTCGCTTCCCATTGTCGAAGCTAAGGTAGGGTAGCCCTAGCTGCTGCTATGGATAAAGCAAAGTCAATGGTGGACAAAAAGGGGACGACATCGGGACTCTTCCGCGTCAACAAAAGCCCGAGTCAGAGGAGCTACAACGGGCACATCAACGGGTGCGTGGGCGCGCTCGCTTCGGCCAGCAGCAGCGGCGGCAACCAGTACGAGACCAACACTCGCCACATGCACCGAGGGGACAATGTGGAATGCAACGGCTCGCCGGCAAAGAAGAGCAGGCTACGGAGGAGGACCGAGTCTACGAGGCGGCACAGACCACGTAAGTGAGGGCCACACTTTAGGAGGGAATATTTAGGAATTTTATCCAACAACGCCGCAGCATTTTGACATTCATTTTAGCTAAAGTAACTAAAGACTGAATAAGCGTGTTGTTGTAAAATATTCATGGTTTTGCTTGCCTCATACTCTCATCCTGATGGTTTGTAGTGAATCGGTGTGGCTTTCTCGCCTTTTATATACGTTTGCTGTGTTGGTCGCCTTCTGATTGGTCGACACCCGGCGGTGGAAAAGCTCCTGATAAGTGGGCTTGGCTGAGGTAGGCCAATCAGCGCTCGTCTCTTGTCTCCAGGCCAGCGTGTGAATGGGACTTGGCCACGCCCTCTTATTTACCCAGCGTTCCAGAGCAATATGAGTGAAAAATCACCCTGTTCAAAACTTTGTGAGGCTTTTATTAGTGCAGAATATTGAAAAGTGCCAGAGTTGGCTTCAGACTTAGATGTTTTGCAGTTTTGCTACACTTCCCTGACCGTTTTTAAATTGATGCACTGATATTTTGCGTCACCATGAAGCTGAGAAATCAAAAGAAACCTGGTAAGTCTTTTAATTTGAAATATTTAGCCACATTTGTAATGCGTCTGCACTTGGTATTCCTCAACTTCTTAATGTTTAACCCACTTTTAAAGCAATGATAACTTGACAGGGGTTAGAGTCTCTCCGGTATGCTGCCTCTTTGCACATTGTTGAGATGAACAGAGGAGGGCTTGTTGTTGTGACAAAACCAGATTTTATTGTGTAGCTGGCACGTTCAGGGGCTTGGTGATAAGTGTAGACTGTCAACATTCCTAACTTAAAGGGGGCGGGGAAGTGGGGTCGACTGGGTGTGCACATCGTTTTTGTGTTTCCACTGTCAAGGGAACTGCGGTCACTTGGTTCTTGATAAATGATCATTGTTCTGAACAGGTAGATTGCTCCTCATCACCACTTTATTCGTTCTGAAAGTGACTCGATACTTGAGCAGGGTTCTTCCTGGCTCGACCCGAGGCAGAGGTGGTACCATTCGGATCATTTGCACAAGTATTTACATGTGCCTTGTTCTTTAATGATTCGATCTTTCCTAAAATGCAACTTTTGCCTCAACAAATACTCTCTTCTCGTACGAGGTGTATCTGGAAAGCTGAAAATATATGTATATATTTTTATTTGTATATATTTTAAGGTTACGAACCACATACACACAATTTGTTTTATCTGCTCTTGTATGATTCAAGTTTTTTGGGTATGACATCGAACCGCAGAACTGTGAGCATGCTGTCACCTCACCTGTTTGATGTTTGGAGATTCACGTCAAGCTTGGCACTTGCCAAGCTAATCATTTTGAAATTTTAGCTCTGAGCATGTGTAACAATAATATTAGTGAAATAATGATGGTCGTCATTGAATTATTCCAAAAATGAAGCATACAAAACACAGGTTTTTTATTTTTTGTCGTAATTATTACAGGATTGGCATTACAGGATATACCTGTATAATATGACTTTACATTTTGTACATTATGTTATCAATCGTTCTTTTCTGATTGGCTGGGGGAAATCATGCAGCTTTAATATATTGATGGTGAGAGTTTTGGCGTCCATATCAACCCAAATTTATGTAGCCAACTACGCCTTTAAAAAAAGCGATATGTTTTAAAAAGTAATTCATATATACCAGATCATTTTCTAAATTTCTTTAAGTTGTTATTTTGAGAAATTAGCAATTGGTCAATTTTTACTTTAAAACTATATTTTTAAAAAATGCATTAAAACATACACAACAGCTTGGGGTTTAGCGATTACATAATAATTTTTTTGGGGCAGGGGGGTGATTTGAGGATTTTATTTTATGGATATATCCGCTAAACATTTTACAACTACTGGTACAGGAAAATCATGAAAAAAATAGTTTTACTGAAGCGTGAGTGACGTTCTGTCGCTGCAGAAGTACACAGAAGACCAAAACCTTCCCATTGTACACACAGTAGATTTCCTGATGATAAATGATGACTTTGACAAGATTAGCGATGAACGTGCATTAAAATAGCAAGCTGTGTCCGGCCGGCAAACCGATGTATTAAAGAACCGCCCCCCCCCCTTACGTAATCGTGGTTACGGGGGGGGGGGGGGTGCCGCTTGCACACCACCTCTTTTTTTATGGCTATGTTGTCTTTGGAGGAAAGCCACTCAGCCATCCTGCCAAATGCCACTGAGAGCATTTCGGCAGGAATGTTTTGTCCCCTCAAGCGTGTGTTTTTTAAAAAAAAAAAAAAAATTTAACCTCACATTTGTGTCTTGCTCCACACTTCACTGTACTAAACATGGTGCAGGCCAACGGCAATAAAATGAAAACCAGCAAACACTTTACTTGGCGGCACACCGAACATTAACACTCTTTAAGTTGATCATGTTATCAGGTTACAGCAAGGTCTCAAACTCAAGGCCCGGGGGCCAGACCTGGCCCGCCCCATCATTTTATGTGGCCCCACGGAACCAGCTCAAACACGTTCACTTCCATGATTCTTTCTAAAATGTCGACCAAAATTTTTAATTCTTAGAATATATCTCTTATTTATAGCATAAATAAGAGATATATTCGAAGCATTTTCTTGTTGCCAAACCCCTCATGAAAGTAACTTCAACAATAGTTGAATCAACAGTTATTCCTGACTTCTTGATATGGTTTCAGTCATAACGACTCTCCAAGTGAAACGGTAACTAAAATGTGGCCCTCGCCGCAAATGAATTTGACACTCCTGGGTTACAGGTTGAGATTATCGATGCATGAAAGGGTTAAATTGGTTTGAATTGGAATGGCGCACAACCAAATTTGCCAATCCAGTAAATACTTGACACCAACTCTATTGTTCCACTGTGCTGTTTTATGAGTGAAATAGAACCTTGTACTTTGTCACCAATATGAAATCAAGAACCCCCCCACCCCACTCAAATAAAACACACTCAGAAGAAGCCTGACTCACTCGACTTGTCGTACAACAATGCCTGTAATTAAATACGGAGCTCCTGTTTGTCATTGAAAACTATCCAGTCATTGCAAATTTTTGAGTTGAGTTGGGTTTTATTTGCCGAGCGCCCGCTTCACCCTCCAGTCACGGCGGGAACACTCAGAAAGTTGATGAATAATTTCGCCTCGTTCTGGAAGAAGGCGCATCTGTTCCAACAGTTAAAAACAAGTTTCAATGGATTCATAAAGTTGAATGTCGACGAGCCTTGAATCTAAACGGGACGGATACTCAAAACTTCCCGTGCGTCACTTTGAATCGAGCCTTTTTGTCTTCTTATCACACACGCGCATGACTCGAGTCAAAGATGAGCTTTAAGGTTCGCTCATTGGAAAGTAAAGAGAAAAAGCCGAGTCATGCTTAGAGGCTGATCGGTAAGATATAATAGATTGGTCAGCTATTAACACACACACTCACACACACACACACACACACACACACACACACACACACACACACACACACACACACACACACACACACACACACACACACACACACACACACACATACACAGAGTCTTTTAATCTACATAGAGCGACGCGCCACCCACTCCCAAATCTTCCCCCTTGTCATGATGACCCTTGGCTCTATGACAAAACATCTGCGTGTGCGTATGCATGTAGGTGATAAGCAGGACAAATCAGTTTTTGTCTGTCCAGAAACAAGTTGTGTTGTGCGGTTGTTACTCGATTAAGTGACCGATAAGACAGGAACAGTGTGTGGGATTTGAAACTAAAGAATAAAAAAATATATGTATTACAGATTAAATGATTGGAACAAAAAAAAAAGGAACAAGCAACAAAGGAACACATCTAACTCAAATGTTTTTCAGTCATTGTATTTTCTATTCGCCGTGTAGCTTGTTTCTTGTGAGATGAACCTTTTATTCTCCTAATTGAAAACTTCATTGTTTTTTTTTTTTATTACAAAATTGTGACAATATGGTTTTAAGATTAATCTTATCATGCACCCTGTAACCTGATAACATGATAAACTGTCCACTGTAGTAACCGCTGTCCCCGAAATGGTTACGACTTTATTCTCATAAAATTCTGATATTTTAGATAAGATAATGAATTTTGGGGGCTAACTTTTTTTTTCCTCTCAAATAATGACTCTGTAGTCATAAGATTCTATCACTTTATTCTGTCATCAAAATAATAACAATATAATAATAATTGATCCCCTGAACAAAAAGGTTTGGGAATCATAGTTTGTGGCATGTGGTTTAAATTACAAATCTAGCAAATTAAAATCACTTTTAGGGGCACAACAATTATTTGTGCATTCTCGCTATTCGAAGGTCAACTGTGGTGTTGAGTTTTCTGTTCGGGATGGTCCGAATACGCTTTGAGGAAACTGTTGCCCGTTGCGAGCGCAGACAGAAAAGTGCTTCTGATATGGATGGGATAACTTTCGTCAGTGTTGTTTGCTGTTGTGTTTTTCGGGAGGGGGAGCTCATGTTTACGGACCTTAGATGAGGTCAGTAGGTGAGAGGGTAGCGGAACAAGAGTCGAGGCGACCCCGCCAGGTTCGGAAACGGGACACTTTTCATTCATTGGCTGCGTCACGAGCAGCAGGTGCGACGTGATGGAAGGAAACTCTCGTGATTGCTCTGCCCGGGGCTGTTGTGATGACGTGGAAAGGGATTTTCCGGAAACTTTTTCCTATTAGCACCTCAAAAAGATTCCATTGGCGCAATGCTGACATAAATCAGGTCGATAAGTCTCTCATGATCTGGATCCGTATCGGGCTTCTGCATAGCTTGTCGATGGGGTGATGGTTTGAATCGGGCCTGCTGGGTGGAGGGACACATCTAAAAAGGGCTAAAGAGGGGCTCTGGAGGACCGGACTTGGTCACCACTGCTCTGGATATTGCATATCTACTATATCTACTCTCTCTATATATATAAAAGAGAAAATGCTTTTTTTTTTTTAACCTGCACGTGGCTTAGGCTGTGGTTTATTGCAGTACTGCAATGTTGAAGTAACCATGTACGTTCGGCCTACAAGCTTTGCATTGTTCTTGAGGAAGCCCTCTCATTGGTGGAAATGTCATCACAACACGGATTCACGCCACAGAAACGACAGGCTCCACTCGACCTTTAGTAAACCCTCCCGCGCCAGTCAGCTTTCGTCATGTCTGTTCCGAGCGCGGCGTCTCCCGGCGCTCGTCGCGTCTGATCGACACGCTCGTGCTGCTTCGAAAAGGAGCCGCGTGCCCATGGAGGAATCTTAGGACATATTTTGTCAATATTGTATATGAAAGTGAGAACATACACTCTGTGGTTCCTGCGATGAGGATTTCTTTTCCCCCCCCTCTGAATTTTTTTTTTTATTTCTAAAAGTATTGTGCCTTTATTCTCGCTGTATTACAGCATTACAGATATAATAATAAAGTATAATATTTTAAGTATATTATTTTATATTATTTTAAGTACATAATATTTTAACTTTAATCATAAAGTTGTAATATTTTATGAATTTTATGAGACCGAAGCCGTAGTTTTATGAGGAAAAAAATGAAATCTTGGGAGAATTAGCTTTGAATATTATGAGAAAAAAGTAAATAATTTTATAAGAATAAAGGCAGAATATTATGAGGGGAAAACATTCTAAATTAGTGACAATAACATCTTCATTTTATGTGGAAAAAAAGAATCTTATGAGAATCACGTCTTATTTTAAATGGGAATATTTTATAAGACGTAAAAAGAGTCCAAAATTTTACCAAGAAAAAAAGTCTCAATCTTCGGAGAATAAAGTTAGAATTTTATGAGAAGAAATTTGTGATGTTACACAAATAATTTTGTGAGAATAGAGTCCTAATAATAGATAAAAATGTTTTTCTAAGCCCTTTTTTTGTGATGGTAAAGTTGTCCTCATTATGGGGTAAAAGCAATAATCTAGTAAAAATGAAGTTAGAAGTTGTTTTTTTTTTAATTACCATTTTATTAGAATAAAATGATCATTTTCAACATGTAACTTTGGTCTTAAAAATTGTCATTTGTCAACAACGGTCATCAAATTGGGATTAGTGGATATTGGCACCAAGACAATAGAAAGTGTGAAAATGACAATAAAAAGGGATGATTGATGGCTATTTTGGGAGGGTGGCTGTTTCCACGGCAACTCGCACAGGACTCTGAAGTTCTCGCCAACCCTTTTATAAGAATAAAGGCAGAATATTATGAGGGGAAAACATCATAAATTAGTGACAATAACATCTTCATATTATGTGGAAAAAAGTCAGAATATTATGAGAATCACGTCTTATTTTAAATTGGAATATTTTATAAGACGTAAAAAGAGTCCAAAATTTTACCAAAAAAAAAGTCTCAATCTTCGGTGAATAAAGTTAGAATTTTATGAGAAGAAATTTGTGATGTTACACAAATAATTTTGTGAGAATAGAGTCCTAATAATAGATAAAAATGTTTTTCTAAGCCCTTTTTTGTGATGGTAAAGTTGTCCTCATTATGGGGGAAAAGCAATAATCTAATAAAAATGAAGTTAGAAGTTTTGTTTTTTTTAATTACCATTTTATTCGAATAAAATGATAATTTTCAACATGTAACTTTGGTTTTAAAAATTGTCATTTGTCAACAACGGTCATCAAATTGGGATTAGCGGATATTGGCACCAAGACAACAGGTAGTGTGAAAATGACAATAAAAAGGGACGATTGACGGCTATTTTGGGAGGGTGGCTGTTTCCACGGCAACTCGCACAGGACTCTGAAGTTCTCGCCAACCCGACAAGCAGGTTGCACTTTTTTTTTTTTTAACCCACCGAAACCGCCCGTGTCATGCGATAACCTGTTGTTATATGATAGCCTTTTGTTGTTGGCGGAGCTAAAAAGAAATGACACATCCTCCCCTGTCTCCCAATAGCGTTCCCATGGTTCGGGATGGACATCGGCGGCACGCTAGTCAAGCTGGTCTATTTCGAGCCAGTGGACATCACGGCGGAAGAAGAGCAGGAGGAGGTGGAGAACCTCAAATCCATCCGCCGATATCTTACCTCAAACGTGGCCTATGGTAAAAAACAAAACAAACAAAAATCCACACACTACCTATACTGTGCAGTCAACCCTCGCCGTATGCAAGAGTTAGGAAGTATTCAGAGTCTAAAAATATATTTTTTAATTGTTTTACCTCCCCCACAGTCTGCTTGAAAGACTTACTTTCATTAAAACACATTCATTAGCATCTGTTTTTGCTCTCTCGCTAAGAAGAGACAATTTGCGGGAAGGAAGAAAAAAAAAGACTCGCAGTTCTACAAACAATGCGAGGTGTGCTCGCTTCCAGATTGTTTGTCATTCCCCTCTGAAGTTTGCTGTAAAACTGCCAAAATTCAACTAAGCATTATAAATTCAAAGCCAAACTCGTCAACCAAGACATCTAATTTCATCTCACAGGAATCTGCTAGCTTAATGCTAACACATGATGTGAAGTGCCATGACAGGGTAACAGAAATTAGCGCAAATTTTAAGGCGGAGTATATTTTAAACCTTCCGAAACAACCGCTGCTTTAACACACATGTAGAAGAAACACATCAAAACAGAGTTTACAAAATAAAAGCCAATTAGCAGTGTAGAAATAGATTAGAAAAATTATTGCTTAAAAATGTACCACGCGGTGTGGCTTTGGAGTGAATGCTTTTAATTATGCTCCCCACAAAAAAAATTTGCAAATGGGCAAAGGTTGACTGTACGCGTGATTGTGGGTGGTCATGTAAGACGACGTCCTCCCTGCTAGGCAAGACGGGCGTGCGCGACGTCCACCTGGAGTTGCGCAACCTGACCATGTGCGGCCGCACGGGCAACCTGCACTTCATCCGCTTCCCCACGCAGGCCATGCCGCGCTTCATCCACATGGGCCGCGAGAAGAACTTTTCCAGTCTGCACACCACGCTCTGTGCCACCGGCGGCGGTGCTTACAAGTTCGAGGACGATTTCCGCGCCGTGAGTTTTACTCCACAGACACGCTACATCCTTTAGTGCAGTGGAACACCGCTATTCATGGTGCATTGGCGGGGGGGGGGGGTGTCAAAACCCATCATAAATATTCAATATTTCTTTTCCATGAAAAATTATTATTAATAAAAGATTATAAAAAGAAAAAAAACACTAAGACAATGATGCTATTTTTGTTCGCCTTTCTTTTATGTTTTGTTTTGTGTGTTAGCATTAAGCCAGGAAACATTCACAAGACAAAAGCTTTTTTGTTTGGTTATCTGCACTTTTAATGTCTTTTGGCGGGAATGTTTCATCTTTGTTGAAAGTGATAATGAGTTCATTGTTTATGTGAAAAAAATGGCAAAAAAAAAATCGGTTTATTAAATTAATAGGTAATAGGTTGTGCCTTAGTTATAGCACTATGACATTGATGCTATTTTTTTAGCCTTTCTGTTGCATTTTGGATTGTGTGTTAGCATTAAGCTAGCAGACATTCGCCAGACAACGTTGTTGTGTGGTTAGCTATACAATGTATAATTGTCTTTGTTTTATGTTTCGTTTTGTTAGAGGCCAGTGGTAACTTTTTTATCACCGCAGAAACAGACATGTTTTTTTGCCTGAGAAACTCAATAAAAGTGCAGTGAACGCCATCATCCGCAATCCTAATGCTGTCCTGCGTTCTTGTCCAGTTGGCCAACCTTGAGTTACTGAAGCTGGACGAGCTGGACTGCCTGATCCGTGGGGTGCTGTTCATGGACCGGGTCGGCTTCAACGGCCACCCTGAGTGCTACTACTTCCACAACCCCTCGGACACGCAGAGCTGCGTCAAGCAGCAGTGCACGCTGGACAACCCTTTCCCGATGCTGCTGGTTAACATCGGCTCCGGCGTCTCCATCCTGGCCGTCTACTCTGAGGACGACTACAAGCGCGTCACCGGGACCAGGTCAGTGCCTTTGATCGCTGTATTGAATCTCAATGTTGATGATTGAAGTGCACGTTGTATTTCACTGGCTTACAATTATGGTGAAATACACTTTTTAGCAATTAAATAATATAGTACCCTTTGCCTGGTTTTGGTGAAATTCTCTTTTTTTTACTATGCATTTTTTTGGTTCGCTTTTTAAAACATGTTCAGAAAAATCCTATGGAGTCAACAAAATAAGAAGATAAGATAAGAAAACCTTTATTTGTCTCACAATGGAGAAATTCCCAATTTAAAGGAGCAACATTATGAAAGGGAGAAAGTAGAAGAACAAAAAGTATATAAATAAATATAAAATATAAGTATATTAAAAATGGGTAAGTGGGAGTGAGTCCAGTCCAATTCAAAACTTGATATTTTTTCTTTCGGTTGCATTATTAATTTAAAGTATTTATTTACTTGATATCTTGTGCAATATACATCCTAAAAATAAATGTAAATTAATAAAAAAACAATTATTATTATTAAAAAAAATTAAAAGAATACAAATGAATCAAGAGGATTTTCACCCAATTATTGCTACTTTTTAACATTAAATTTTACACACCATATGCTTTCATACCAAAAATAATTTAAAAAAATAGTTTAGTTTGACTCGATATTTTGGATTGTATTTTTGTATGTGTTTAGTCTCTCATGTATTCTTTACAATTATAGTAATAGTTATCGTCCAGTATTGATGTATTTTGTATTGTATGCTAATGATCCTGTGGTAAGAACACCTAAAAACGGCTTTTGAGATTAAAAACGATAACGTTTCCCCTCAGTGTCAAATAAATGACTGATAAAGCTGCTTTGTCACCTAGAAAACGTGCTAAAGGTGAACATAGTTAACATATTTACACCGCTCATCTTTACAGTATGTAATATCTCCCTGCATTACGCAACAGATACGGTAAGATTAGAGAAGTATTTTTATGACACATGGGAAGTTTTCCCACCTTACTTACAGTTGTTAATAACTGCCTCTGTCATCCCATTTCCGGTAATTTTTTTTTTTGTTAATATTTACAAGTGTAATTGAGTTAATTGTTATAATATCTTGGCTAGACAAGTTCCTGCGAACACAAAAAAAAAAAAAAAACACACACTGAGTCATTTGTTGTGTTCCCTGAGGTGAAGTCGAGTTGATTTGAATTAATTTAAATGTCGATTTGGAGCTATTTACATTGCCTTTTTTTTCCCCTGCCTTTCCAGATTATTGCACTTCATCGGATTGTAATACTGTTTCGGATTTTTTTGTTTGTTTGTTTTGATGGAAATGTTTTATCAGTATGTAAAAGCTCATTCGACATATGATTTCTAATATATAATAATTAAATTCAAAAATAACGAAAAATCTAATCTGAATTATTGTATATAATTAAATACAAATGTATAATATTATAATACAATAAATTACATTTTATTAAACAGTGAAATAAAAACATTGCATTTAAGAGACAAATAGGAGCTGGATACGATATATCCTACAATTTTTCTTATTAAATTGTGATGTTTTTATTTCAAATTTTCTTTTTTGGGTAGTAGACTTGATATGATTGTTCCAATTTTTTAAATCTATCTGAGATTGTAGTCATGAATAACACCAAAAAGTGCATCTAAAAATCCGAACAAAGAAAAAAAAACACAGTTGGCACCCTCTACTTGCAGGGCGATGGGAACCCAGCTTGACCGCCAAAACCCATGAATAAATTATTTATTATTCCTTTATTTATTTACTTATTTATATATTTCATTGGGACAGTGCAAATAACGTTAAAAAAATAAAAACAATTTTTTTTTTTTAAAATGCAAATGAGTGGCGATTAGGTCAGTCAAGCTCCATAGCATTGGTGAATTCATGAATGCCGAACTGCGAATATAGAGGCGTCCACCGCATTTTAATAATATTGGCTGAACGAATGCTATAACTGACAATTATTTTGATCATTGTAAATCTCATTTATTCATATCAAGTGTTCTTTCTCCTCCTTAGTCTGGGAGGTGGTACATTCCTCGGCCTTTGCTGCCTACTGACGGGCTGCGAGACGTTTGAGGAAGCTCTGGAGATGGCGAGCAAGGGCGACTCCACCAACGTGGACAAGCTGGTCAAGGACATCTACGGCGGCGACTACGAGCGCTTCGGCTTGCAGGGCTCGGCCGTGGCGTCCAGGTGAGTGAGTGCAACCAAAACCATTTTTCCCATAATGCATTTGGGCAAACATGGGGAAACGGTCCCGCGCTTTAAAATCTCGATTCAGTGCTTAGGAAGTAGGGAATGCCACAAACTCCGTGGCTCCCACATGATGGCACTAAGATTATGCTTTCATTGTTTTACCATGAGCACAAAAACAGTGAACTAACAGTGGATAGTTTGCCCCCCCCCTCCAAAAAAAAAAAGTATGTCAATAGATGAATTTGGTATTGCCAATAAACATGACAGACAGTAAACTTGTTTTAAATCATGATCTTATTTGTAAACGAAGAGGGGGGAGGGGTTAAAATTGGCAATCCGTTTTTTTGTGGATAAAATTTGAGATTATATTTTCAGGTCGTCGTTGCAAACAACACAAATTCAAGTCAGACCTTTTGCCTGTTAATCTCGCATTCAGATCGGCTCAAAGGTTAAGCCGTGAAGCAAAAGTTAGATCAAAAACACGGTCGGTCGTTTTTATCTCTTGTCGCTGTGTTGTTATCTGTTATCATGTGAAAAAAAACAACGCATGCCGGCAGACTGAATGTGATGTTCTTCTTTGTCAGTTTTGGTCACATGATGGGCAAAGAGAAGCGCGACACCATCAGCAAGGAGGACCTGGCGCGAGCCACGCTGGTCACCATCACCAATAACATTGGCTCCATCGCGCGCATGTGCGCCGTCAATGAGGTAAATGCGGGAAAAGTCCTGACGATGCGTTTTAAAGGAGTGAAACGGCAGGACTTGTGACTTTCTGAGTGCGGTGGGCTTCTTTACAGTGTTGCCTTGTGGCAATGGCGATCAAGCAGCATTGTACAGGGCTATCACGGCACGCAGAGCCGCAGCAAAGATGTTGGCATGAAATAAAAAAAGGGTGGAAATTTTATGATGATTATTTTAAATACCCATATATAATACGATAGAATTATTGGAATCATTCATTGATTTTTTTTTAGGACCCCTTTGAATGTTATTTATGTCGGCTTTACTGGATATAAATATATATTTTTCATCCATCTCTTTTCTATAGTCTTTGTCCTCATGAGAGTCATATCAAAAATGCCATCTTTTTTGCCATCTAAAAATTGAATTTTAAAAATACAATAATATATTTTGAAATGTAGTTATAATGTTATGAATCTTGGATGAATTTTTTAAATGGATGAAAATAAATAATAATAAAGCCAATATTCATCAATAAATAATACGTACACTGTTATGTATTTCGAAAAATCTAACCAAAGTAAAAAGAAAATGTGGAAAAATCCAACAATAATTGAAATAAATCAGTAAAGTAATATAATCACATTTTTCATTTTCTGCATCGTTTATCCTTTATTTATTTATTCATTTGTTTTTAGATCTTACTGTCTTTTTTTATTTTCTCCCAATGCATTTCAATGGACGCCAATTATTTTCGCAATTCACGAGTCAGCTCGATCCCAATCCACCACGAATAACAGAAAATTATTCATTTGTATGATTATAAATATTTGTTTGTCTCTATTATTGCTAAGTTTTCATATATTTTATTGTTTTTGTAGATTTTATGTTTTATATATATTTGGATATTTTATCTTTATTTTTATTTTTTTTCCTTTTTATATGTATAAAAAAATAAATGAATAGTGTATTTATTTATTTTTTCCTGACCTTTTTTTCTTTCCCTTGTGGTAATTTTGCTCTGCTATGTTCTACCCAATCCTCAATCTGCTCGAGTTAGCTCATGTGCACCACCATGTGGCGAGGAGTTGACATGACTTTTCACATTTGTTTTTGAGGTTGATGACACAGAGACATATCATATTCTTTTATTGATATACAGTTCATGTATAACACTTTTTATAATTTTGATGGCAATGACGAAACGTTTTTGACATGGCAGAAAATTGAGCGCGTGGTGTTTGTTGGCAACTTCCTGCGCATCAACACGGTGTCCACCAAACTGCTGGCCTACGCCATGGACTTCTGGTCCAAAGGACAGCTGCGAGCACTCTTCCTAGAGCACGAGGTAAAAAGACACATTTCAACAACATTAACTCTTACACAAGTACAAGCTGCACTCAAACCATTCCAATGTAGATACAATTGCCTACTCTTCAAACAAAACAAGACAACATAAGACTCTCAGAAACACAATGCCTTATCATCATATGTTATCACTTGTGTAGCAATTGAACAAGTTAGCAAGTACCAGAACAAGCAGCTTGTACCATAAAATAATCTAGGAGTGTACATCTTCTCTCAGTGCTCCTTGTCAAACATCACAAACAGCTGGACATCAATGTGCAACACTCCTCACACAAGATCTATTTATTTATTTATTTATTTTAACAAAGCTGGTTGAGATTCATATCAACCGTATGGCAAAGGAGGTGGTTAGTGCATGAATCCAGTTACAGAAAATTTAAATCAGTCCTTTGGTTACAAAAACTTGAATGAAACTTGTATCATTCAATGGAAATAAGTAGCAGTTAGCACGAGAAGCTAATAAAGTGGTCTACTCCTTCATTCAGTGCTCCTTGTTGGACTCAAATGCTTGATACTGATCCAAATCATAGTTCTTTGGTTCACAAATGCTGGTTGAGATGAATATCGATGAACATATATGACAATGGAACAAGCTAGCAAGAAGGTTGTGATCTGCTTCTTCACTTAATTCTCCTTTTTTTTTTTTTTTTTTATTCACGTGGAATTCCCTGGTCTCAGAAGATTCAAATCACAATCGCTCCCCGCCCCCCAAAAAAAAAATTGTCTGATGAGAATGGTGGGAATGGAATTAGCTCATGGCTAACGCGACAAGCTAACATCACGGTCCACATTGTCACTCACTCTGCTTTTTCTTGACAAACATCAGGAACAGCTGGACTCAAATACGCCAAGAAGAGCTAATTGAAAGTCATTTTGTTCACAAATAGCTGCTAAATTGAACAAACACGTTTCTGTGGTTCCCCTTAGGGTTACTTTGGAGCCGTGGGCGCATTGATGGAGCTTCTCAAGACCACCGAGGACCCCTGAGTGGCCTCTCTCCTTCCAATGCTGTGATGTCATCAACTCTGGAAATCCTGCGAACGCCGCAGAGGCTGCTAAAGGAATCACTACAAGACACAAGAAAGCAAGCGTGGGGAAAAGCCATTGGGGGACCTCGTGTACATAGCCATCAAAGTGTAGAGGTTGTACTATTGTAATTACTAATTTATGCTAATTGACTTTGTTCTAGCCCGAGTTTTTACTGACGAGCTACTGTAGCATCACGCCCCCAGAAAAAACGGTTGGATCTCTTTAAGATGAGAGGAACTCAAACAGGGGATTAGCCAAAATGCTGCTAAGCTAATACAAAAGTTGCCCCCTTGTGGTCAAATAGGAACGTCACTGCACATGGCCTTTTGCTTTTGTTTCCCTTTGTGACTCCCAGTGTGGACCAACATTGTGTCTTCTTCTGAGCTACGCTTCAGGTAGCATCTCTTGTGTTTGTCTTGCATCTCCTTGCCTTGCGCCCAGCTATTCCTTGCCATCACGTCACTTCGGTCAAGACGTAGCTGCCCATGTCCCAATATTTATGGACTTGTCTCCAAACCAATGTCAAGTATGTCGAAATCTTTGGTTCACAAAAAGGTGGTCAGTTAGTCCCGTCAAGCCAACGAGAATGGGAACACCAGCATGGGGTAGAAAGTCTGGCAAAGTAAGCAACATAAAACATGCCCTACAATATCCACTAAGAGTGAAGCTCGCGCGAGAAGCTAATGCCAGCTAGAAATCCAGGAAGTAGAAACCTGCCAAAATTAAGCATTAAGCATGGCCTTCCACATCCACTTCACACTTAATGCTAAAATGCTCAAAGTGGACCATCTCAAGCTACTCTGTCACTGTCCTTATGCCTTATGTCACGCTTCTTTGTGTTATCTAGCCTTCAGCTGAATACCTCTGAAATATTGCAGACGCCTTTCTTCAGAATTTGAAATTAGCGGAACAATCGTTTTTTTGTTTTTTTTTAATCCAAATGTTTCTTTCCCTCCCAGGTGGTTCGTTTTGGTCAGGTCTGAACACAAGAAATAAACATCATACCGGTTTTTATGCTAACGCTATCAACGCTATCAATGACTATTGATAGCGTTAGCATACATCATCAGTTTTGCGTCGATACGTACTTTGAAAAGTGCACTCGGCTATTTGTTGGTATTCCAAGTTTGCTAGATTGTCCAAGTACAGTAATTGCTTTTTTCTTTTGTCGGCCTGACGCTGAATGCTAAATTTGAAACCATCCCGCATCCTTCCTTACACCTTTCATGCTTCTCTGTGCCATCTCATCCACCCTTCCGTTAAATCCCTCTGTAACGTCACTTGCCAACACATTTTATCATGAATCTTTAGCATTAATATTGGCACTATCATTTTTTTTCCATCAAACTACAGTTCTTACCCTCACTGGTATGGTTTTTGGTCATGTAAGAATCCGATGTGACGCAAAATTTTGTAATGGGGATGTAACCATTGGTAGTTAGCATTAGCATAGCATCTTCGGTTTAGCAGTCCAAGACGCACACTGACTTAAAAGTGCTCTCGACTACTTGATGGTATTCCGCGGCCTTGCTTGATTGTCTAATTTGTTGCTGTTTGTTAGCGCTAGCCTGTAAGCCAAACACACTTCCTGTTTAAGTTCTCTTGACCGATAGAGGGGGGTGATCTGGTTAGACCAGAGTCAAAACACACTGAGGTGACACGACTAGAGGAGATAATACATGTGCAAAACAACCTTCGAGTCCACAATTTTTGTGTATATTTGTTGTTCACTTGGATCCCCATACGCCCCCGCTTTACTCTACCATCCAGCCATGTTTATTCTCACCTTAAGTCACTCCCTTCACAGCTAGCTTGCAGCTAGCAGAAAGTCTCAAAGGTTTCACATCCGTTAACCATCAGCCAGAAACTAACCAACTGTTTCTCTCTTTTCTTTCTTCTCACGGTTTTTGTGGTGCTTGTTGCCTTGGTGATGTTTTGAGTGTGGCCTCGAACCCACTGACCTCCTCCCCTCTACACACACACACACACACACACACACACACACACACACACACACACACACGCACACACACACCGTCTGTAGGCGTCCAGGCCTTCATGTTTCTAACCTCTCATGTACTCCACGTTGTTTTTGACTTCAGTGTCTTTTTCCTGTTGCACACGTTGAGTTCACAAAATGGTTAGAAGCATGGCCGTAACGGTTGATTCGGACGGTTGGGGACAATTGCTTTCAACACAATATGGCAAGAGAAGTGACTGTCAGATCTTCCCAGTGCCATCCCGTCAAACCTCTGTTCCGACTCTGATACTATCTTGGACATGTGTGTACCATAGCTGTCAAACGGTGACAATTGCTTTGAACACAACAATGCGTGATAAGAGAGTGTCAAGTCTTCCCACCCCGTCCCAGCCTTACCATTTTACACAATCCCGCCTTTGTTACGGTTCTGATACTACCTCCGAAGCCGGAATATTGCCGAATAGATTGTTCCCTCATTCCATGTCAGCGCTGTCAGCCCTCATGTTACGCAGTGGTACTAAAATTTTGAAAAACCTCAACAACCTTCATCGGATACTGTACATACAACTGGATTGTTTTATTTAATTATTCTCGTCAGTAATATTTAATTGTTTGTTTTTTTCATGTTGGTTTACAAGTTCTGTCATGACTGCGAGCATGTGGTAAATCCGAACCACAAAATGTCTACCCGGGCGGCCATTTTGTGGTTAAAAACACCAAGTACACTACAGAATATTTATGGCTAACAATGTAAAGGTCACAGGGTTTTTCCTGGCTCAAATTGAGACTGAGGTGGTACCATTCTGATCCTGTTCATGTATTTACGTGTGTTTCTATTGCTGTTTCTTTTGACACATTTCTTTAAACACACCACTTGCCTTGAAAGATACGAAAACACTTCTGCTTATTTTCTTCCAAGTTGGACATTTCTTTTGGTTACAAAAAGAAAAACATGTCCAAAATCACCCCGACTCATTGGCAGTAGGCAAGGAAATCACGATTTTAGCAGCATTTCCAATGTGTACTATTTCGATTTCAGTCAAAAATTAACCCAGCTATTTCAATGCTGGTCAGAGAATCGCCAGTTTTCATGATGAGAGAGTCCAAAATTAGGAGGAGATGGCCACCTCCAAATTTTATTTGCAGGAAAAACCCTGCAATTGAAGGTACACTCTCTTGTGATCTAATATTACGATAATCGGGCTAACATGTTAATTATTTGGGGTTTTTTTTCAGTGTTTGCTTTCCAATTGAACATTGTTAAGTTATGCGATGATTTCTGTGTTAGCGACATTGCTAACACAAAAAAGTGCTGGGACCATGCCTTTATTAAAATAACTTTCACCTGTTAGCTACTTTGCTATGCAGTTAGCATCCTAATTCATGGAAGCACTTTGTGCATTTATTTGAAATCCTTGATATCCATTTAAGGTCCATGTACTATTAAGCTCCTTGACATATGCTAAAAAAAAATGACCACTTGGATATGCAAGTGTGACAGCAAATATATAGACCTCCTCCTCCTTTGCGTCTTGTCCTGCTGATTTTTATATGAGCGCCAATGGCGAAAGTGTGAAAGCGTTGGACCATTTAACATCAGTTTGGGTGGACAAACGTTTCACGGCGAGCGCTTGTATCCGAGTCAACCTCGCTTATTGTGACGTCATTGCCTCTTGCACAACTTGAAAATGATTTTAATGTTTTTTTTAATCCTCACTGGTTGTCAAACAAACATCCCGTTGACCAGTCCAAGCCTTTAAACTCGTGATACCGGGGAGAAAAAGTTGAATTAAAATGATTGTCTGGAATGCTTGACATGTTTAATTGGTTGTGTATTTGTGTGTAGATTTTTGTAAATATGAATAATGATCTATCCTACACCAGCAACTTGTCTCTTGTTTTAACAGGGCCAGCTTTCACATACATCGTCTGTATTGTGATACGAGTGACATTGGGATCCTGAATAATTGATATCGTGAAAGAAAATCATCCACCATGTCGCAATGTCTCTGAAAGTCATGAAAACTCACAATATGATACCTCAATATTTTTACGGTATAAAATGGTATCACAATATAGCAATGGCGTGGCCATTTATATGTTGGCGGTGAAAAAAGTCTCCAATATGTCCTGATATAGTTGTTCTTAAAAAGGAAAACCTAAGTTACAATTATTATCTTAATGTATTTCCCACGATAGCAAATGGTATCACGATACAGGGATTGTCTAATAATTGTGATAGCGAGGGAATAACGATACCTTGTAAATGTATATATTGGATGAAAAATATGTAACATTAAATGTACATATGTACTTAACTAAGGAGACTGTGATTATTTTGCCATGACACCAATGGTGTCATGGTACATTTTTTTCCCCCAACAAAATTGAAGACACTACAATACATTGGAAGAAAATTCTGTCCAAAATTTGATCAACAAAAACTGTTTTATTACAATGTTTTTCAAAAAAATGCCAATGGTATCACGATATGGCAATTGCATGATAAGTGATATAAATAATGGAAGAAAAGTATTTATACATTTATTTATACATCACAATGTCATGACTCATGAAACAATTCTGTTGCAGTGATATCAATAGGTTACACGATACAGCTCAATTTTAGCATTTATTTTTGGAAATGTAAAGTCAATTTGAGATGTTTGTGAAAGCTGTCGCTGGTTTCATCATTTCTGCTGCTTTTGACTAAAAAAAAAAAAGTGCCATGTGCAATGCGTATGTAATGATGTGAACAAGACTTTTTCTCAAAAGGAATAAAAGTGAACCTGGATGACATCAGTCTCCTCAATGCTTATTACTCACAAAGAGTGGCATTTGAAAAAAAACATATTTTTGTTGTTGATTTTAGATTATTTCAACATTAATTTCAGTGAGCTAACTTTTTTTTAATCTTGATTTGAAACTTGTGCTGCAACTTATACTGCAGGAGTCAAAGTTAAGGAAGTCAGATAAAACGCTAAGGTAACGACAACACACACACACACACACACACACACACACACACACACACACACACACAGTATAGTGAAGTGTCATGTTGGGAATAATGCAGGGATTCTCCTCCCCCTTCCTCGTCGGCGGAGACACGAGTCAAAACATGTACGTTGTGTCAAGATATACGTTGTTTGCTCAGCCACTGGTGTTGCAGAACACCTTCACGGTGTCGCAGCAGGCCCAGCAAGACTCCACTCCTCAAAGTTTCTGGAGAAAAATGCCAGGAATTTGATGTAAGTTAAATATCATATATTGTTATTTGTTTTTGTATTATTAAGCAAAGTCATTTTTTGAAGTCTCTTTGTGTCTTTTAACTTTTTAAACACCTTTTTTTCCATCATGTGACTTTTTTAATTTGTATGTGTAATTTCTTTAGAATGAGATTCTTGCAACATTTCAACCAATAAGCTAACACAATGTCTTCATTCAAACTTTTTTTTTTCATCTAAATTATAGCATTGTAAAAGTAACACAATTACGGTAATGCCTGCTTTTTTGCTGTGATGTAATGTGAGGTGTTACACATTTGCCAGGATTGTTTTCAGCCTACACTAGCATACGTGGACGGAGCAGGGTGTCAAAGTATGATCATCATACGATATGTCCTGGTCTTAAGCATTTTCTTTTTAAGCGTTAGCTTGGTAACTTTTATTTTATTTTATTTTTTATTATTTTGGCCCTGGTATGGGTGAGAAAAGGGCCAAAAGTGAAAAAAATAACCCCTTGTGTGTTTCGGTGTGGAAGAAAAAAAGCACCCTCCTCGCCAGCTGTGCTCTATTTGCGTTGCAGCCTTTCAGAGGAACTCCCATCACGCATGGGCTCCAAGAACCCCCCCCCCCCCACACACACACACACACACACACACACACACACACACTCACACGTGACAACTAAAGAGAAAAACAAGCGTGTTGGAGAAGGATTTAGTGCTGCGATGAAAGCGCTGGCTACAGCAGAAGGGTCAAAGCTCAGTTTTTTATTTTTTTTTCTTCGTCATCTTGTAGCAGTGAAAAGGTTATCCAAAGTCGCAAAGTTTGCCCCTGTGTTGATTGACAGCAGTGCCAATGACAATAATATGTACCGTACTTTATGACGGAAGCTAGCAGAAGATGTCGTTCGCGAAATACAGTAGGTGAGAAAAGCTTCCATCCAATTCAAAGCTGAGAAATGAAGCTAGCTAGCATGTGGAATCTAGCTTGGCTACTAATGTAAATCTAGCAATCTAAGTTACAGCGATGTGTAAATAAATACGTTACTGAGTCTAAATTAATAGTAAACCAGACTAACATTGGGGTTTATCAGAAGCACTTTAAATGATAATAGGTGTGTGCTGACTTCCATAACTAATTCATTGTTGTTGTTGCTTGAGTTACTTTTTTTCCTTATATTTAGTTTGGATGGATGGATGGGATTCTTCATGAACGAAACCGAAACCATAAAACAAAGCCAATGAAGAACTAAAAAAAAAAAAAGCTCATTGTTGTGTGCTTCCATGCCCACATTTCTGTAACCTTATCTTCCACCTGAGTGTCAGATGTACTCATGAAAAACACAAAGGGTTGTTTTTCAGATTGAATTCAGACAGGCGGGTGGCGGTGGGCATTCGTGGAAAGGGTGCCAGACTTCAGAGTATTGACACTGTACAGTACCGTGTGTTTGTGGGGATCGGTGACGAATCCCGTGCAGGCTTTGTAGCTGGCAGATTGTTGCATAAGTGATGTGGTGTGAGTCACAGCGCTTGCCAGAGTGTCTGTACACATGCCGGGTGATAAGCCAGGAAGCAACCCACTGACCTCTTGTTGGCCTAGCTGTGTGGCACACTATCTGCTTTCAACTGACAAATGCCCATCTTTTCAGTTAGTATCAGAGCCATGCTAGGGGTAGGACACTTAACTCACTTCCGCGGGTAAAAGTTGACTTCTTTTTTTTCCACCTCTATCCATGTTACTGCTCAGAAACAGGAAATCCCTGTCACCGTTTGTACGTTGGTAAAAGTAGGTGAGACTCTGGTCCATCTCTGCCGCAGCTCTGCAACGACAGAAAATTCTCTGGATTTCCTATGTAAGGCGGTCGATCAAATCTATGTCACGTATGTCAAAATTTACACTCATCAAATTACTGCGTCAAAAGTAACCCAAATTGGGCGAAGTAGCTAACCTCGCGCAGGTTCCAAAGGGCTATAGAGTCAGCACATTGGGGTGAGAATTTGACCATGTGTCTTGTCCAGGGAAACCAAGACAACGAAAGTATTTGTACAACGATGAGATTTATTTCAGCTACAATTGATGGAGAAACACCGTTTACAGATGATGGAGCCCCTTCTTATCCCATTCTTGTTCATCTTGGAAGGGGTTAAAGCCTGACGAACAGCAAAATTACAAGCTCGCACAGCAACAAACTTTGCATAGCAACACTTACAGATAGCACGATCACCCGATACAATGACACAAGTTAACAATTATAAGATACAAGTTAGCACTGTTAAATATCAAATTCCCACAACAATTTTGTCTTTACCCCAATCTGCTTGGTCAAAATAATGAACACAACCTTGGGTAAAAGTAACTCAATCTGCTCTATATCCAGCATTTATTTTCAGTGTTTTAGGCAGGCGAAGTGAGTGAAACAGTATCAGAGCTGTGACGACAGTGGCGGCAAACGCACTGCAAACGCTGCAAGCACAGGATGATGCAAACACACAAACAACACCGATTCACAAATCACAAAGTGATGGATGGAGCAGGTGTTTAAAAAGATATCAAGTAAAACAATCATTTTTCATTTCCCTCTCTAAAAGTGCGTAAAAATAAGTGGGACGTCTTTCAAGAGGGTCTGGTCAAAGAGGTCAAACATGTTTTTTTCTATTTTCGCTTGGAATTGTGTACCTCGTGGACATGTATAAAACCTGAAACCCAAAATTCAAAATTCATTTTATTTGTGTTGCTTTTAGGTGCATTTCAATGACACCAGTTGTTAATCCAAATGTTTTTTTTTTCTTTCTTTATGACATGTCAAAGGGTGATGAATGAACATCTTTGTGAAATGAGGCCAAGAAACAACTGGATTGTGCATATGTGTGTCTGTGTGTCAGAGAAAGAGGAAGTGGAGGCGGGACCGAGGGGCTGGAGGTGGCAACAACGGGACTCTCCTTCAGATCCTCTGCAACTTCAGAAAACGTGCCACCCAAAGCAAAAAAAAAAAAAAAAAAAGCTTGGCCAATGAAAAGCTGGCTCCCACATCGTGAAGGTGTCCTGAGCATAAAGCCAAGGCGGAGGGGAAGAGGCCGCTTATAACAACTAGCCCCATGTTTGGTTGGTAGCCATGGCTGTCAACGTGCAGAAAAAGCGCCAGGGCCAGGTGACCAAGGAGGGCGGCTGGGGGTGGATGGTCGTCGCGGCCTGTTTCCTCGCAACAATCTGCACACGTGCAGTCACCAGGTGTGCATTTGTGTGTGTGTGTGTGTGTGTCTGTGTAAGATTCTCAGTTTATATAGTTGCCGCTACTAATCCGACAGAGATCAAGGTTATTATACAAAGTAGTTAACTAGAGTTAAATGACTAAAACTACAATTGAAAATATGTTTTAGTTCACAAAATAAAACAGGAAGGAAAATGCTTACTAAAAACGGACACTCAGTGAAACCACATCATACGTTGAGAAAATGAAATGAAACTATGTTTGATACAAAACTTTTGGGGTTCATTTAAAATGTATGGTTGTCTGAGAATTGTAGTTTACTTTATTTACACAATTCTTAGTGATCTCTTTTTATCTTGGACTCAACAAACATGCATCCATCCATCCATTTTCTAATCCGCTTTATCCTCACAAGGGTCGCGGGGGGTTGGGATGGGGGGTTGGAGCCCACCCTAGCTGTCTTCGGGCAGTAGACAGGGAACACCCTGAACCTGTTGCCAGCCAATCGCTAACCACCATTCATGCTCACACTCACATCTAGGGTCAATTTGAAGTGCCCAATCAACGTGCCATGCATGTTTTTGTTATGTGGGAGGAAACCGGAGTACCCGGAGAAAACCCACGCAGGCACGGGGAGAACATGCAAACTCCACACAGGAAGGCCTGAGCCGGAATCGAACCCTACACCTCTGCACTGTGAGGCAAACATGCTAACCAGTCATCACCATGCCACCCTCAACAAACGAACACATATATTAAAAAAAAAAAAATCAAAAGCTCATACTAAAACTAAAAGAACGGTCCAAAACGAATGAGTCCTTCCCTTGGCAGGAGCTCATTCCAGAACAGCTTAAAGTGTGACCAACTTTTTTTTTCTCCCACTAAGACTCAAAATTCCGACTGAGGCGTTTCCATGTTGACACTTTCTTTTAAATCGCAAAGTCAGCACATTTGCATCGCACAAAGTTATAGATTGAGTCCTACAAAGTGATGTCTGTTCATTTTGTTGTTGAGCAATGCTTGCGATGCTTTTTTTCCAGAGGTGTAGTCTTCTCTTAAATCAGAAAAAAAGATAAGTGTGAATGAGTGCCAGGTGTCCTTTGATAACCTCCTCCGACTGGTACTTATCAACCAAGACCGCCCGGCCAGTGAAAGACATGTCATTATATAAGCACGCTTATGCAAGACTCAATATATGCAAGGCTTCACAGTCCGCATACTTCCTGACCTGACACGTTGCTTAGGATAAACAAAATATGAAAAAAAATCATGAAATTATCTGACAGCGGACATGATACGACATGTCAAAATATAAATATTTTATACTGTTGTACATAGCAATATTTTATACTGTTGTACTGATATGGTTTTGGATATGAAATACAATTTGTATTATTGCACCAAATGATATGACACATCATTAGATTGATACCGGTCTACTTTGATGTGAGATATTTTCTTTCTTCCTTGTGGTATGTCGTCACTCTTGACAATATCAAATGATACATAATGTATTGATATATTGTGCTGGTACATTGAAGCTGGACTGAGAGCCGTAATGTTATTACTGGTAAAAATGTGATGATTTGACACTGCTGTATCAGTAATGTGCGGTAAGAGTTAACAATACGATATGTATTGCTATTTGATATTGTTGTATCAATACTACACTGACAGTGATAATGAACATTTGATACAGGACTGTATCAATATTGTATTGTAACCGGCAGCAGTAAATTATAAAACACATTAAAAATATTCATAATATTTGATGCCAGCCTTTCAATACTGTATGATGAGAGATATTGATTTGATACTACTTTACTAATACTGTACTATGATGTGCCATCAAAGAGACACAACACATCAAAAGATTGATATGTGATACTGGTGTTGATCCTGTACCAACAGATCAAATGATACGCCACTTCAAAATATTGAAGAGATAAAATGATAGATGAAAAATCATGACGAGATAATTCTAACATGTTTTATATTTAATAGAAAGCACTGCTATTATTCATATGTTTTTGTTTTCATTGGCCTATGGGACCGGTTGAGATTGTGTCCTATAAAGTCTGCCTAGCAACAAGCTACAAAAGAATCCCAGCAATTAAATTGATCTACATTACTGCTCGACGGCGAGTGTTCATGGACCAGTAGTAATAAAAGTTCCTGCGCATCATAATACCTAATATATTTTTTACTTATATATTTTTTTAATATGATGATGTCCACTGTCCTTTGTGTCCAGATGTGTTTCCATCTTCTTTGTGGAGTTCCAGCTGCACTTTGGGCGGGACTATTCCACCACGGCATGGATCCACAGCCTCATTGATTGCACCACGATGCTCTGTGGTAATGAAACACATCATTTTTTAATTGAATATCGATTTATAAATAAAGAAATAAACAAATAAATAAATCAGAGTATTGCCGCCTGCTTAATTCAGACATCATGTTTTTCCAGCACCTCTGGGTGGTTTCCTTAGCAACCGTCTGTCATGCAGAGCCACAATAATGCTAGGAGGCCTCTTGTCCTCGGTGGGTCTGGTGATCAGCTGCTTCGCTTCCAGTCTGGAACATCTCTACGTCTCGATGAGTATCCTAACAGGTACGTATGTCTTTGGGTCCCCGGCGTCATTGGTGTATTGATACAGTACGGTTAGCATTAACAATATCGCATACATAATATCAGTTTATACTGGTGTATCACTACAAATTATAGATTTGAAATATACAGTATATTTTATACTGGTTTACTGATACCAGACTGACAGTGATAATGATATTGCACATAAAAACAATCATGTGTTATACCGCACGGTGAGAAATAACGATACAACATATCTAAATATCGACTTTAATGCTGGTGTGTTGATACACTAACAGCGATGACAACATGATACGTCCAGAAATGTATATTTACTTTGGATTACTGTAGTATGTCCTTAATACAATACTGATGGTAATAGCACACATAATATCAATATTTTATGTGATGTATCAATACAAATGATACAACATTATCTACTTTGTTAATGTATAATTGATACTGGTGTATTGATATGCTACAAAAAATGATCACGATAGGACATCAAAATATGATTTAATACTGGTGTATTTGTACTGTACTATAAAAGTGAACAGTGTTGATATTTGATATGTATTTGATACTGCACCGTGAAGAGTAATATGATACGTCAAAATATCAATTTTACTGGTGTATTGATTGATATTGGATTGTGAAAATAATGATATAAATCAAAACTATCAATCTCAGTTGTGCATAGATAAATGTGGACTAACAGCAGTATAACAAAATATAGATTTTTGATATTGTTGCCTTGTATCGCTATTGTGTTATGAATGACACATGGAAAATATGGACATTTGATACTGTTGTATTGATACTGCACTCCTTTAGGTTTTGGCTTTGCTCTGAGCTACACTCCATCCATTGCCATGGTTGGCCGATACTTCAGCAAGAGGAAAGCTTTGGCGTACGGCATCGCCCAGTCTGGTAGGGGCCTTACTTTGTTACCATCCCTTTCCACCATCCCGCTCCGTCTTTATTGTCACGTTTTGCCATTCAGGCAGCGGCATCGGGACCTTCATCCTGGCTCCGGTGGTGCAGTTCCTCATCGATCAATACTCGTGGAGGGGGGCCCTGCTAATTCTCGGCGGCTTTGTCTCCAACTTGTGTGTGTGTGGAGCTTTGATGAGGCCGGTGGTTGAGATCGGCGATAAGCGAAGGTGGGATCACTAGAAATAGCATTATAACTGATTAGCCTGTGAGCAATTTGAATACCTTGAATTGAAATGAATCAATAACTCTGAAACACACATTGTGTGTCGTTACTGGATTGCAGGGATTCATGATATCAAATAAAAATGTTGATATGCGATGCTGAACTTTGGGCGATGATGATATAAAATATCTATATAAAATTTGCTTGTGGATACTCAGAGATATCATGATATCATATCTCAAAATATCTATGTTTGATATGGATAGCTACCTTACTAATTATATTAGCCCGCTATCTTTAACGATTTATTCTAGGTATGTATTATGAAACATGAATTTACTCTAATTGGTACATAATGCTAGCTAAATTGACATTGTGTGTTTTAACAACCACTACCCTCGTCTTAATGCCAAGCCAAGATAGCTGTTCCATTTTTAATGCGAGCACCTAATGCTAACTCGTGTGTATGTTTTCCTTATAAAGGATGTCTCACGAGTTCAACGACGCCAAAGAAGAAGTCAAAGAAGTCCCAGCAAAGACTCCAGTAATTGGCACCCTCAGCTACAATGAAGGACTCCTAATTGCTAACGAAGCGCTGAGAAACTGCCAGCTGAAGAACAGAGACCAAGCTGAGGTTAAAAAGCTAGCTCAGGCAAACACATTAGCCTTGTTGTCCAATGGCCCCAATGCCAGGATAATGGATCTAAAGCCAGCTGATTGCCTTTTACTTAGTAACACGCTCACGGGAGACACGCTTGGGGAGCTAGCCAACACAAAGCTGGTTAGCACCATGGAGAGTCATAGCTTTTGCAACAAAATGGCCGTTGCTATGATGGAAGCCAAGCATTCTGAACCTTTAGTGAATACTAAGGCCCCTCGAGGTCGTTGTCGTTGCTTCCAGCCGGGAGAGGACTTTGGATTCCTAGTATCCCCTGACTTCCTCGTTCTGTGCCTGTCCTTCCTGTTCCTGGCGTATGGATGTAGTACTCCAGTGGTCTACCTGGTTCCCTTTGCCCTCAGTAAGGGGGTTGATCACAAGCAGGCTGCCTTCATCATGTCCATATTTGGAATCAGCGGTATCGTGGGTAACGTTACCTTTGGTTGGATCACAGACAGGAAGTAAGTAGCGGCTGTACATCTTGAGATAATAATGTACTTGAAAGGATAATAATAGTACAACACATCTAAATACAGTATCGACATTTGATACTGGCGTCTTGATTCTGTTTCTATCATGTTGAAACATGATATTTGATACTGCACTCCGTGGTGTCCTTTGCAGGTGTCTGAAGCGTTACCGTATGCTGAGCTATATGCTAGCAGTAGCGGTGGAGGGCCTGAGCTGCCTGTGGGTTCCATTCCTCCACTCCTTCGTCCCGCTGACCATGTTCGCTGTGGTCTACGGCTACTTTGACGGCGCTTATGTGGCGCTCCTACCCGTGGTCACTTCGGACGCCGTGGGCTCCGCTTACCTCACCTCAGCCCTGGGCGTGGTCTATTTCCTGCATGGCGTGCCTTACCTTGTCAGCCCACCCATCGGTGGTGAGACTTGAGCGTTTTGTATTTCATATTTGTATGAATTTATCTCATTATAGATGTTGTTAATTGCTTTGTTGGAATTAATCAAATACTATAAAAAATATTGGTAAAATACACTAATGTAGATTTATCATTTTCAATTATGTGTTAATTATAACCGGTTAGTTAAGTATCAGGAATTATAAACAATACAATTTAAATACATGAATTATTATTTTATTATTGAAATGAACTATCTACTAATTTTAGATGCACATTTTTACTTAATATGGGATTCGTGTGTCTTTCTTCAGGTTGGCTGGTGGATGTGACCGGAACCTACACGGCAACTTTCTTGGTCAGCGGCGCTTCGTACATTTGCAGCGCTGCCGTTTTGGCCGTGGCCATGTTAGTCCGACGTGCCTGTCGGTCAGGACCCAAGGCGCTCTCCCCCGAACATGTCAGCACCTCCACTGTGTGTCATCAGGATGTCATCTAAGCATTCTGATGTGTAGTTTTGTTAACCAAACACTCACTTTTTTACGACAACTCTTTGAGATTTTTGTATTCACAACTGTGAAAGATAAACATACCACGCATCCAGATATGGATATATGATAACTCCTGTGTTGATATCGTACTGTGAACAATAAAGCGACGACATCAAAATATGTGAGGGTGGTGTTGATCCTGGACTGTGAGGAATAACGATACGGCAGATCAAAATCATTGTTACCGATGTACAGAAATAATATATCACATAAAAATTACAATGTTTGATACCTGTTTCGACTACTGCAGATAATACCGTTACAATACTTTATACAGGTGCACTGATACTGGACTGTGAGCAATAATGATTCAACATTTCCAATATTTGTCAGCCGTGTCAAGATACTCTGAGTGATGATGAATCAATGACACAAGACAACAGTGTACTAAAATGTGTTACTTTTGAATCAATGTCATACTGTGAGTGATCAGGCTTCAACATATCAAAGTATGTAATACCGATGTATTGATACTGTGGATTAATCATGCAAAACATGACAGTATCGGTATTTGTTTTGAGTGTACTAATACTGTACTGCATTTGTTGTATAAATGGTTTCACGTAACTATATGTATGCAGGTAAAAAAAGAAAAAAAAATATTCACAACACCAAACATGCCGCAACTGAATAAACACTGTCCGTATGTTGTGTTCACACTGTCCATAAATTGTTATTTTTCGGACTAAAAATTTTTTTGAAATATTTTTAGAAATTATGAATGTCAACACTGAAAGGGTTTGCCGACCAAATACAGTGAAAAGGATGGATGATTTGTTCCTCATATTGATTATCAGTGAAAATAATTTAAACAAAACGAAAATAATGTTTACTAATGTAATTTATTTTTTAAGAACAAGTTTTACTAATTTTATTTCACAATCTAACCAGCTATTCAAAAATGAATTACCCCCCCCCCCCATGCATTAGCTTGCAGTTATTATTTTGTCCAGCAAGTTGCAGTGTGCTCAAGCAACGGAGCTTGACCGCACTTGTGATGTCGTCACACACAATCGACCACCTTGGTTGGCGCTTACTTATGACGACATTGACGTCACGACTCGGGGGATCATGGCAAAATTTGTAATCGGCTAAAACACGCAAAGGAGAAACAACGTGAATAAGATCGACAGGTACATGTTTTAAAATATCACTTTGTATTACTATGTAGTCGTGAATGGTGTGTTTATAGTTTGGACGACATCAAACGGGCTCGCTAACTGATAGCTTACCATCAAATTACCTTATGAGAAATTGGCAGAAAGTAAGTAATTTTTAGGAATAAGTATTAGTTTCGTCATTATTCTGGTTGTTGTTATTTCGTCAAAAGTCTGCTTCCGAGATAGTTGGTGGTGGTCCTTTGTGTATTGTGTTGATTGTTGGTTGTACATAAAGGCTCCCAGCCAGGACACCTGTCAATCAAGCGATTAGTGACCACGTTAAGCGTCTTACTGCTTGTACGAGCGTGAAATTTAAATGATTGACTTAAAATGAAACCAGCATGATTAGACACCTATTTTAATAGACGATTCCAGTGATAAACATCCTTTTATTCTGACAAATATTAAGAACGTTATGACTCTTTAAAAGCAGTGAACATTTCTAGCCAACGTTTTAATGCAAAACATATGGGAATCCAAATTTTAGTTGTGAACTTTTTAGTTTTATCGAATCCGAGTTTTATCGTTAAATGGCTCACATGCGGCCACTTTGCAAGCTGCCTAAAAGAAGCTTTCGACTCTCAACGCTGTCATTATTTACAGTCACTACATTAAAGTGACTACTACCTTCACTACGTTGTGTGTGAAAGGCAAAGATGGAGTCCCGGCTCATCTGTTCAGAAATGATCTTTTTGGTGTAAAAGCTGCCAATTTTCTGCAATGCTGCTGCGTGAAAGTGCACACCGTGGCCTTCGGTGGGTTTTCTGTCAAAGGTGATAAATGCCAATTGCCAGACCGTCAAGTCTGCATTTTTTACATCTTCCTCCACCAACTTCTTTGTAAAAGTGTTATCAAAGAAAAAAAGCTATCTTGGATCTGTTGTAACCATTTCATTGGACAGCTGTGTTAGCACACTAATCTTTGCCGTCTTCTTCCTCCTCCAAGTGAATGAGTGAATGGAGCCAAACATTTTGACCTATCAGCACCCAGCAGCTCGCCCTTCATTGGATGATGAAATCAGGGTGGCGCAATCAGACGAGGAAGAGTTTCGGGGATTCTCTTGTGGCCTCCCCACTTCCGCTGATCCACTGTTCCACCTCAAGCGTAACTTACTTCGCCAAGGAGAACCGCCCGGTGGACCGGCTTTGCCCCTTACTAACGGCTTCTGCGAGTCCCCTGTGGGGGAGGTGGGATTCGCCGATTTTGCTGTGTTCGCAGAGCAGGCGACCCACCCATGGTGTTGCAGCTTCACGGGTACCACGACACCCTTGCATGAGCTGAAGGAAGCACGAGATGTCATCATGGACTCCGAACCAAGATCGTTTAACCATCGCCTCGATCTCAGGACTCAGGACAATAACCGAATGTCCCTTGCCCCCGAGGATCAGGACTGCCTCTCATCGGAGAGGCCGTCCGATGACTCTGAACCCTACATGTCCTCACTCGCCTCCCACGGGGACCACACCGATGATGATGATGATCACATGGTAGAAGATGGATGTGCCACATCTCAGGGAACGTGTCCTACCTCTAAGCAGTCCTCGCAATTTTGTGCCGACAACTCCGGGGATCCGCCAGGTCTCCCCCTGAGCGAAAGCTTTGCAGACTTCTGCTCGGCCACTACCCAGCAAGATGGCGCTGAAAAGTGGCCCGACTTTCAAGACCAAAATGACCACATGCAACAAGTAGGCAGCGTTCAGGTAGTCTAAGGCAGTGCTGCTCAAAATGGGCTCCGTGAGCGGTAACGTGGCATCCACAAAATAATTTGCAACGTAATACATCAACATCCTTAAAAATAAATAAATAAATAGCGAGCGCTCTAAGTAACACCATCATGACCAACATTAAAGTACAGTAGCATCGTAGTTCTTCTGTAACATCATGCACAGTTTGAACATTAACACTGTGTCTCAATGTAGGAAAATTGGACTACAAAGTTACAACTAGAGTGAGCCCAAGTATCACTAGAGGTACTAGTGCCACATGTTGAAAGTAACTGTCATATAATTTTGAAATGACTATTACTGAAGTTTAGCTGGGGTCCTTCTCTGCCTCTACTATTACTTTGCATCCCTCCCAGAAGACCTTAGTACTATTAAAAAAACAACAAAAAAAACCCAAATAACAGCAACAAAAAAAAAACTTTTTTTCAAATAAGTATTCATTTGAAATTCCTTTCACATTTAGAATCAGAATAACATTATTGTCATGTTTTCGCAGATGACAAGAAAAAAAATAGGTAGAAGGGAAAGAAAACAACCCCAGACTAAGCTCCTGTAAGGAAAACACAGTATGGATTTGGAAAAATAAACAACAACAAAAACTCAGCTAACAGGCACCAGTTAATATCTGACATGCAGACTGGCCATTTTGGTAACTTTTCTTTCTTGTCTGTCAGCTCCTCCAGGCGTCGTTTCCTGAGATTGAGGTCCCAGTTGTGAGCAAGGAAGAAGAGGAGGAGGAAGATGTGCCCAGCTTGGAGGCACTGCTGCCTCAACGTCGCCCTGACTATGCGGAAGACACAGTTGAGGGGTATGACAAAAAAAAGAAACCTTTTAGGAAAACATTTGGAATTGCGATTTGCCCGGTCACTTTAAATGGTGGCAGGTGTGTGCTGACCCCTGTTGAACATGAGTTTGAATGTGATTGGGTTGTTCTGAACAAAGCAACATCCTCAGTCATGAGGGTGTGCACACTTTTGCATCCACGTGATTTCAGTTACGTTTATATCCCCTTTTGAAAGAATCTTGAAATTTCTATTGAGTTGTACAGGTTAAAAGTCACACGAAAGGTGGGAAAAGTTTTGGAATGATTTATCTTGACCTTGATCTTTTTCAGAACACTAAAAGTGCCTTTTCGCATTTTTTAAAAATTTTTATTTGTAAACCATCTTTGCTATTATTTTTGCCAGGGCCTGGCCAGGGTTCTGGCTCCCTCACCAGGACGCGCACTGCGCTGCAAGCCTCAAATTCCGATGGGGCACTTCCCACACCAACAGGACTCTGCTCGGGTGTCTCGGCGTGGTCTCCGGGAACATGGTAAGTTCATTTCATTCCATCCAAATACTATTCCTACCCATGTCAAAATGGTACTTTTTTGTTTTATTTTCATACTAGGAGCCCAGGAAGGACTCTTACCCAGGACACACAGGAACCACATACAAGGCCCAAACACACACACACAGGCCTTTCAATCAACTCAGTGCAAGTATGTTGAAGCATTGATTTTTGATTAGTGGATGCCGTGCTCCAGTAATGGTTGTCTTTTTTTTTTTTTTTCTTTCACAGCAGAGCAGCCTAGGCCTTAGCAGTTCTCAGTTGGTGCTCCTCCTCTTCTCATTTTTCACAAGGTGTTCTCTTCCCTCAAGCAGAGGTTGGGAAAGTTGTCATGGAAGCACTGTGAACAGTGAAAAACGACAAGGCTTTATACGTTGTTTTTTTAATACATTACAATCTTTTCTGGGACCTGTGAATGATCCGGGGAATTATTTTCATGATCAAAAGAAACCACATGGCTGTGACAGAACTTGACAATGCAAACTAAAAAAATGGTGCACTCCAATGATCTCAGTGTTCTTTATGAACTTTAACAGGTTTGCGCTGTTTCTATTTATGTCCTATTTATTTATCAGTCCCTGTCCACTTAACTGGACAAGCATGTTAAACGCCATAGCTTCTTAGTTTTTTGTCATCAAAATGTTCCTGCATTGTATCATTGTAAATATTTTTTTCCATTCATCCATTCAACCTTGATGATTTGTGCCTTTTATATGCCACCAATTGCACCCCCCCTGCAAAAAAAAAAAAAAAACACCCAGATTATTTATTTTTATTTATTCTTTTTTGGGACCTGTTTGTCCTTGACAAATCTTGATATTTTTTTTCAGGTTTACTGCTTGAATCCAAATGGCATGCACTGCAATAAAAGCTGCGTATTGCAAAAATGTCAATACAGAAATAAATCAGGTAATAGTTGTGAATTTTTTACGCGTATCGACAACAGATTTACACCTTTATGTATGGGTTGCATTTTTCTGTGCCTCTTTAACCCTTTGTAGCCACAATATCTCTGCACATTGTCAAGGCTGAAAATCTGACGCAACATTTACGACCAGCACATTTTGGCGTCATGAGGGCCACCGTATTTCAATCTTCAAAGACCCAAAAGCTAGCTCCATAAATGAGTCTTGTCATACCTAGACTCTTAGAAATTGTCGACAGGTCACACTCTCGAGTCTGAAATTGCTAACAGCTATTTCCACTATGTGTGGCTGTTTTACCTTAAGGGACACTGTATCATTGTTAGAATTTTTGGTGAATTAAAAAAATATATATTTTGGGATAACAACATACAGTAATTCAATAGGGACTCTGAAATGGGTCGGCAGGCAAATCTGCCAAGTCTGACCATGATTGAATTTGAACTACATATCGGGGAAAGAAAACAACCCCAGGCAAATCTGCCAAGGCTGACCATGATTGAATTTGAACTACATATCGCCCCTTAATGGCCACTGTAAATTCGCAATTCTCAAAGTGTATACATTTTGTGAGGCTTTAAAAACAGAATTAGTCAAAACATAAAGAAAGAAAAACCTTTTCAACAGACTTGCTAGATTGTGTCTGAGAAAAAACGTCGGGCGTAAAAGCTACATTTTGTGAGTATCATGCAATTGAGAGAGTTTAGTAAATGCAACCAAAGCACATTTTGTTTGAATGTGGGAATCAACGAAAACTTGACAGTTGGAGCCAACTACAGTACGGTGCCTCAAATACTGTACATCAAATGTGATCCTTTCAGCCTACTGTAATTCAAGAAAATGTCTACTGTATGCATTATCTCCACATTTTGTGATTTTTTTGGGGGGGGGCGGGGGTAGATTTATTTGTATTATTTGGATTTAATAAACAAAATTAACACACAAACAAAACACATCCGCACACACTCGCACACGCACACGCGCACACACCGGATGAGCCCCCGTCCCTTCCGCCTCTTTTCGTCCGGGCTGGCGTGGTTTCCTTCCGGGCTTGCTGAAGAAAAGTTGCGGGGAGGTTTGAGACGACCGGGGCTTTCGACAGAATGGACAGCCAGGGACGGAAAGTGGTGGTGTGTGACAACGGCACCGGGGTGAGTTTCGAACCTCGTTCCGTCGTTTAGTTGAACCGTCGCCATTTTCACCGCTTTGAAAGAATCAGGAAGTGGAGCCTCAGTGCTAACTGGGCGTGTGGCTAACTAGCTGGGCTAATTTTCATTCATCCAGACGTGACACGGAAACCGCATTTAGAGACGTCGCTGTTATTTCCCCTCAAACTGAATCTCCTAGCGCAAACTCAGTCACACAAGGTTGGCCATCAAAATAAAATCATATCAAACGGGAGCGTGTAGCTATACAACCACTTGTACGACTGCAGCTAGCCACCTAGCCTGCTAGCTTTCCAGCTGTCTGTCTGCTGTTTTCCGATGGGCAACGGAAACCTTTGATGTGGTTTAACGTCACCTGAACGTCCACATTTTGCGAACTGAATATCCCTGGGCCAAATTCAAACAATTTTAAATCACTCGAATCCGACTTGTGATGAACATTTGAGGTTTTTCAGCAGGCTTTCAGCATAGTTGTCTTAGGCCGTGTCAGTTCAATTAAGGTGTAACCTTTTTTTCGTCCGCCACATTGTGATTTATTACTGTTAAAACTGCTGACGTAATATTTTCCCTCAAAATGCGTGTAATTACAATAAGCATAAGTCAGTTTTTTTTCGTATCGACAGAACCACCAGGAAGTGGTTGACTTGTTAAATCGTCACGTATTGTGCACGCACAGCAGCCCTACCTGCGCTTTAAGGCATATTTGAGCGCTTTATTTGCGTTAATCGTGTTGGCTAGTTGTAGTTTTGGTGAATTAAAGCGTCAGCAGTTGGCCAATTCGCATGATGGTATGTGGTTTGCATTACAGTACTGCGGTGTGCAGGAATGTCATATGGTTGACCCTTTCGCAGAAGAGACTTCCTCTTGTTGCTTGTCAGCATTGAAACAGGATGTTACAGAGCATTAAGCCTTAAAAAGACGTTTGTAGTACAACGTGTCATCTGTACACCCTTTTAGCGTTGACTGTCAGTAATTTTCTCTTCACTGCTCCGAATTTTTAAGTGTGTTTGGAAATGGAAGGAAAAGACAAAAACTTGACATATCAAAGAATCCAAATGCTGTTTCCTCAATGTTAACATGGAGCACTATTTTTAAAGACATTAAATATTTATAACATAAAAGAAGAAACTGGCTCTGAAAGTGCTGAACCTTAAAACGATACCAAAATCAGTCTCATAAAATATACTTTTAAAGATGTAGAATGCAGCTTTGAAAGTCCACACACCCCTTTTTAAATGGTGTTATTATTTTTTTTTTATATGCTCAGTTTCTTGTTGTCCTTTTTTTCCTGGTGCAATATGGCCTTCAAAGAAAATCTTAGCCTCACCCACACCCCACCTCCCTTTCATTCCCTTTTTCTCAAAACATCTTGTATGTTGATGTTCTTAGAAAAAAATGTTTTAAATATATAACCATCACAGGGTTTTTTTCTGGCTCAAATTGAGCCAGAGGTAGTCCCATCCTGACCATGCGACACAACGTCCATGTATACTGTAAATTCAACTGAGTCTCTTTCTTTTACAGGAAACATACTTAAGAGTTACAAGAAGAATATGACTATTATGTTAAAGCATTAATTTATTAAAACTTGCATTGGAGAATGATGGGTTCATAGCAAGTGTGGTGGGTCACTTTTGTTTGAGACACTCATCGATTATTTTGAAGCAGATACAGGTTGTCTTTGTTGTGATGCTCCTAATTGGAAACGGATTTACCGGTATGTCGCCGAAAACCCACGCATTTTTTTTTTTTAGATTGGTGAAACCCCAGTAATCATGGTGATTAATTAGTTTGAAAAAAAAAATCCAAACACACTTTAGAAAGCAGGCTCCATTATAGTAGTTGTGCTGTCTGTTGTGCTAAATGTCATGTGCTTAAGTATCCTCACAATTTCCTTTTGCAACTTTTTTTGTTTTGTAGTTTGTCAAGTGTGGCTATGCTGGCTCCAACTTTCCAGAGCACATCTTTCCCGCCTTGGTGGGCAGGCCCATCATCCGGTCCACGGCCAAAGTGGGAAACATTGAGATCAAGGTACACAACACCTCCTATTTATTCGTTCATGCCAATTAAAAAAAAAAACAAAGAAACCACCTTCATTCATGAGAGAATCCTTTATGTTCTCAACCTTCCACCCTGAAAAGCCACAATAAAAATTGATGATTCTGAAAAACTAACATTGGCAATACATGAAAAGTGCAAAATACAATAGTTATTACATTTAACTTCACCAGTGACGTATTATTGAAAATGTAATTTTTAATTGCTTGTATCACAAATATGTCTGTCTCATCCCATCAAGTGTGAAACGAAACATCCAAACAAATCTTTTTATCTTATTATTTCTCAAAATGAGTTGGATGCTCTTTTTTTTTTTTTTTTTTTTTGCCAAATTGTGATGTCATCAACCACATTTGTGTTTGGCGTTATCCCACACGTGCAGAACTGCTTCACTAATGGATTAATGTAATTACGGAGCTTGGTGATGAAGTTCTGCCTCCATGAGCGAAAATACAGATGGTGTCTATATGGGGGGGCCTGCAGGTTCACGCACATTTGTTTTTTTCTGGGTTTGACAAGTAGGCTGCCCCTATTTCTGCGTCCTAGTGTCTGCCAGCGAGCTCTTCTGTATCCGCCATTCCACAAGAAGTCGCTCACCTGCTAACAACCCCCTGACCTCCGCACCGGTTGTCCTGGCTATGGAATCCTTAAACACAATTGGAGTTGGCCTGCGGTCAAAGGGGGAGGATGATGGGCAGTGGCTGATTAAAGCATTTCACAGACATAGTTAGACCTCTGGAAAGGGTATTAAAATTGTGCAAAATATTGCGTAATAGCTACATTTGTGTCAGGACTTTTATTTAAATGTGTGGTCGTTCTTAGTTCATGTTGGCACGTTATTTCGTAGTTGTTCCTGTTTAAATTTGCTTATGCTGGCCGCCAGTATGCAGTTTTCTGAAAGTAAAAAGTATTTTGAAAATCCTTTTAAATGTATTAACTTTAACATCATACCTGTAAATAGTTAACTAGGTCAAGTTATGTGATTTTTCTTCCAAGCTCCTCTCACTGTTTACAAATCTTTGTTTTGTTGCTTTTGTTGTTTTATACACACAAACTTCCTCCTCCTCCAATCGTCCCCTCCCCCACCCCCCTCCCCGTTGAAGTAGAATTCGCACAAGATGGTGAGTGTTGGATGGCGTGTGCTCCCTTGCATCATCTTGCCTGCCTGTCATGATGTGACCACTTTCTTTGCTCTTTGTTCTTTCTACTCACACATTTGAAGGCTTCGTTTTGACCTCATGAACTCGGTGCGAAAGGATTGTTTGTATTTTGGAATGAGTGTCAGCTCGAGGTTAGCCAATTTCTAAAAATTCAATTCCATAATGTCCTAAGCCACTGAAACATGCACAGTTTGAACATCGTTTTCTTGTTAAATAATGATGCAATTAAAACGTATAGCGCATAAAAGTTAAATAAAAATGGAACCCCTAAACTCACTGAGTAGTGCTTCCTGGAAAGTTAAAAAAAATTATCCTTTGACACAGTTACTGATGAACACGTAATTGGCTGAATATGGTATGTCATAATAGAATGGATTAAAAAAATAAAAAGGTCTGAACACCACAAAAGAGGATGATAAAACAGGATGTTCGCAGAGAGAAGTGGCCACTGATGTTCCCATGTCAGTGTCATCAGGAGGTTTCAACAGAGATGCAGAGGAACTGGAAGAGTCACAGAAAGGCATAAGAAGTCGATGCCCTTGGGAATTTTCATAGTTCAAACACCTGTTGTGAATTTTGCCTTGCATTCAGTAGTTTAAGGAAGGTCAAATTAAATTGCCCTTTAAATCTTACCGTTGCGGATCACCCTAAAATGTCACCTACATTTTTGTAAATAGCTCATATTTTGAATGCCCGAAGACATTTTTTACATGACACATTACGGTATTTTCTACATCTGCTACATTTTGTTTCGACAGTCCGACACTCTTTAAAATTTTGAGACCACACGGAGAGATGTCAGAAATCAAAACTGCAAAGGATAAACTCATAAAATGGCCGCCATCATCATCATCATCGGTTAGAAAATTTCCAGACTTGATGTTGGGACTAGATTTAGTTGCTTCACACATCTGACGAACATCCCGGAAACAAAAAAATAAAGTATTATGTGCATGCAGAGTGATGGTGCATGCTGGAGAGTGTAGTGCAAAAGCAGACAGTTGCGTGATGGCATAGTTTGACTCCAGATGAGTTCCAACCTGATACTCGCAGTTTGCCCGGTTGTCCTAAAATGAATTTGGACTATAAAATTAAATCTGGGTCTATTCACCATTCTCCTTTTCAGGATTTGATGGTGGGGGATGAGGCCAGCGAGCTGCGCTCCATGCTGGAGGTCAACTACCCCATGGAGAATGGCATTGTGCGCAACTGGGACGACATGAAGCACTTGTGGGACTATACGTTTGGCCCCGAGAAGCTCAACATCGACTCGCGCAACTGCAAGATTTTGCTCACCGAGCCCCCCATGAATCCCATCAAGAACCGGGAGAAGATCATCGAGGTAGGCGAACGCATGCAATTCAGTTTTTTTTTTTTTTTCTTCCTGCGACGTAGCCGTTCGTCTCCCAAATTTCTCTTTACATTGAGTTGCAGAGGTTAGCGGTCACATAAATGGTAGAAAAGGTTTTGGGCTGATTTATCTTGGGCTCGACAGGGGAGTGTAGGCTTATTTTTATATACACCGTAAATTGGGGTCAAGGCGCCTTGGGGAGGAGCTAAGTTTAGCTTGGGTAATTAACGGAACACGTGACAGGAGAGTCTTCGCCGAGCTTTTACGGGCATTGTCAAAGGGGATTTATCTTATTTTAAAAAATGGCATGCAGTTTTGCAAAAACCCCACGATGTCAATATGCACACATGCCTGATATTTGTTTTGCGCCCTCTGCAGGTGATGTTTGAGACATACCAGTTTTCAGGAGTCTACATAGCCATTCAAGCCGTGCTGACGCTGTACGCTCAAGGTATGGACCGAAGAAATTCAGGGTTGAATAAGACTGTTTGTTTTAATGAGCACATCATTGTTTTGTGTGTGTGTGTGTGTGTGTGTGTGTGTGTGTGTGTGTGTGTGTGTGTGTGTGTGTGTGTTTTAACAGGCCTTCTGACCGGCGTGGTGGTGGACTCTGGCGATGGCGTGACGCACATCTGTCCCGTCTACGAAGGATTCAGCCTGCCCCACCTGACCAGACGCCTGGACATCGCCGGGCGGGACATCACCCGTTACCTCATCAAGGTGTCACTCTCCACACACCAGTGTTCAACTGCAAACATATACATTTTTAAGTTTGGTAATAAACTACATTTTTTTTTGAAAATGGAGAAATGCAGTCAAATGAGCAAATAAGGACTGTAACTTTTTACCTTTTTTTTTTTGATGTATTATCCCCCCAAACTGGGCAAATAGTTTCCCTTCTTCTTCTCACGGATGTTGGCGTTTCCCGCAGTTGCTGCTCCTGCGAGGATACGCCTTCAACCACTCGGCCGACTTCGAGACGGTGCGCATGATGAAGGAGAAGCTGTGCTACGTGGGCTACAACATAGAGCAAGAGCAGAAGCTGGCGCTGGAGACCACCGTGTTGGTGGAATCCTACACGGTAAAGTGACGTGGGAGCAAGGTGGTCTTTCTGGTGGTGTGTTGTGGCTGACTGGTTTGTGTGTTATGCTGCCCTCACATGGGCATTATGCGCAGTGCTACGGACACTGAAGCATCGGGCCTTCCTCATAGCTGTTAAAGCAAATTCTCAATTTTGCTGGATCCTCCTCATTTTTTCCGTGGTTATGAATAGAGGTCAGGAATTTGACCCTGGAGCCGAGAATGTTTGCAATTGAGTTTTGAGGGTAACGTGTCAGGTCCGAGAGAAGATTCTTCTTGGTTCAGGAGGTGCTTGATGTTTTGGTCTACAAGGCTGATTGCTCCTTTCTTCGAGGAGGAATATATAAAAATCAACCTTATAGAATTTGTATTCAGGAGGAAGAGAAGACCGTTCTCAATGTTAATGCTTTCAAAATGTCATGGAACTTCTGGGGCATGTTCCGAAAAGGTTTGAACTGTCTCTAATTTCATGACTATAAGAACTAAACTAACTCAAAAGTTACTGCAACTGAATATAGAAATACCACAAATGTCACAACCTGAAAATTAAGTAAAGTGAATAACACGTAAAAAAAAAAAAAAATCAACGTTTTGATGTTAATTGACAAGCAAGCGTAAGACCACTGACCTAATGGCTGGTAAAAGCCTGCTTAGTCTTTCAACCTCTTCAGGTGGCGGCCTGTGGTTGAGTTGACTTTTACACCTCCTGAATTATTAACCCATGTTGTCCTTCTTATATTAATTCATTATTCAATAGATGGACTCCTATGCACAAGTCCAGCTGCTTAATGCCACCCAGTGTTACATTTTATTTACAATTGATTCAAACTTATTAAAGTTCAATTTTGTGAGTGTTCTGGATGTGATTAGAAATAGTCCGGGTCATATACAAAAAAAAATAGGAACGTTTGTGATGTGTTCAACATAAACGCAGCTGTGTTTTTTTTTTTCTTTCATAGTTTGACAAGCAGCATATTTGTAGCCCGGTGTTTACCCATTGGATGACTCGTGGCCCCTTTGCTTAGAAGCACAGCTTTATATAACAAGCTTGTACTCTTAAATTAACGGGCTTTGTTGCGGGGGCCGCTGTAAACTTGAGATTCAAACATCTGGTGGTCGGCGCGGTGGTGCTTGTCCGCCAGCCTTGCTTTTCTTTCCAATGTCTTTTTTTTTTTTTCCTTCCTCCCTCCCTCCAGACCCACAGAATTCAAAACCATGCCTTGGCCAGCGAGTGTTGTGTCTCTGAGCTCAGTTTGTGTGTGTGTGTGTGTGTGTGTGTGTTGTGTGTGTGTGTGTTGTGTGAGAGAGTAGAAGAGTGCGCTCGTGTGTGTTTGGGTCCCCTCGAAACAAGGAGAGCAATGTGAGAGTGGCCCGTGGCATCATTTCCTGGGCAGCCACCTTTGCAGCAGCAGCAGCAGCGGCGGCTTCCTATTCGCTCAATGAAGCCTTTCTATAGAGATGCACACATACACACGTACTTCTACAAGTTGTGCTTTAGCGTCAACATTGTGTGTTTTCGTCTGCCTGTTCTCTCATGCGCGCGCATGCGTTTTCATGTACCTGTTCCAGTCTGTGTGAGTGCTCTTGTGTGTTCTCAAGCGTGTACATGGGTTGTTTTGGAATTGTAGTTTACTTTGTTACACAAAACTGAGTGACGTTTTTTTTGGGGGGGTCTCGCGTTCCGTAAGTATGCCATACATTTGAGGATTGATTGCTTGAAATCTCTCGAAATGTCACAAAAAGTTGCCAGATTTGTCACAAAACGTTGCCAGATTTGTTGCAAGGCACATCTTTGAAAAAAAATTGTTAAGATAGAGGTTGCCAAGTTTTCATCCCCACACCCAAGCTCTGGTTGTCACGGTAACGAAAGCCAGGCCTGGCATTTGCGTGAGTGTGTCACAATACATCTTTATTGATACGTCAAATTGATTTGAGTCTTCTAAGTTACGATACCACTGTATTGATATTACACTGGCTACCTTTTACATTTGCATGACTGAAAGCAGTACCTGTAGAGTTCCTAAAGCTTTTTTTCCTGCTGGAATTCTGTTAAAATGGCTCCCCCCCTTTTCTTTTTTTTCTTTCCTTTCATGTCCGTCCTCCCTCCCACGCGTCTGCAGCTGCCAGATGGCCGTGTGATCAAGGTGGGCGGCGAGCGCTTCGAGGCGCCCGAGGCCCTCTTCCAGCCGCACCTCATCAACGTGGAGGGCGTGGGCGTGGCCGAGCTGCTCTTCAACACCATCCAGGCAGCTGACATCGACACCAGGTGAGGGGCCGGGCCCGCGACCGGCGCTTCCTTCCGTACCTGATACGACGGAACATTTTGAACAAAAATTCTTTTCTCACCAGGCCCGAGTTCTACAAACACATTGTACTGTCGGGGGGATCCACCATGTACCCGGGGCTGCCCTCGCGACTGGAGAGGGAGCTCAAGCAGCTGTACCTGGAGCGTGTGCTCAAGGGGGATGTGGACAAGCTATCGGTGAGAAAATCACTTGTGGTTCTGCTAAAATAACCATTAGAGTCCACAAGCCGGAGTACAGCAAACTTTTGCTCAGACCCACTGTGAGTAATTGAAATAATTATGGTTGTAATTAACTTTATTGATAATTTAGACCCTAAATATAACAACACCAGCATACCTTTCAAACACATTGATGCCTCCTGTGCACGTTGAACTGGTGCAGTGCCCTCCCCTGCCAGCAGGTGATGCCCTTTGTCCAATGAGTATAGGAATTGGTGTATAGCTGGTGATAAAATAGTTGTTTTGTAGCCCAAGTAGTAACATCTAATTAGTTCAGTGCATAAATAAGTTGACCACTGTTCATGTTAAACTTGGTAAAAAACACATTACAGTAATCCTGTAAAGCAACTGTTAACAAGAAGGTTACCACCTTAAAACATAAATCCTTTAGGTAGAAAAAAAAAACACTTGTTAAAAACAACTAAAACAGTATTTAATTTGGGGGAGTCCATGGTGGTGTATAAATAATTTAACATGTAAAAACAATACACTCAAAAACAATGTTAATTGGGTTTGGGTGTAAAAAAAAAAAAGGTCAACACTCTTAGTGATGAGTAAAACTTGACAAATTGGACAATATTTTAACAACACTCTCATTTCCCCTAAAAAAAAAATGCTTGCTAAAATGCCAAAGAAAAAGCACACCTTGGCTTGAGGTCTCGTTTTTGTCCAAATATATGCTAATTTGTTGTCTAAGCATCTCAGCTATGTATTTTATAGAGTTGCAAGTCTCCAGTATTTACAGAATCACATATTCTACGTATAACCTCGATTAGTGACATAATCAGATTAAAGTTGATTTGCTTTGTTAAACAACAATACAAGACACTATTTGGATGTGAGGTAGCCGAATTAATATTTCCGTTCACTTGGGTCACCGTCTTCGCATTCTTCACTGTACTATCTGTGACTTGAAAGGCCTCGCCCGGTGAATGATATGTGTGCCAGTTGTTTGCTCAGCTTAGTCAGTCTGCACGTTGGGTGGCCATAAAAGATCGTGCATAAATGTTTTACAAGCACATCATTTCTTTTCTCCAAATATCACTTAAACTGTAACTGTTTGTTACCGGTCATGCGTGTTTGGTGTTTGCAATAACAGAGAATCCTGTTGTGGTACGCATCGCACTTTATGTGAAACAACCCAATTTTGGACATTCTCTGTCTTTTACGGAGAATCGCCTCCTGGCTTGCCACCATAGCAGCAACTTTTTTCTACAACCAAAATTAACATTTGTCTGTGGAGACAAATTGTCCCTTTGATGCTTCCGTTTTTTTTTCCCCCCAATGAATTTGGTCAGCACGTTAATTCATAGTGGTTAGAGTAGCATAAACAGGATAACTGAGCTACAATCAGGGATGGATCGGTTTGAATCCCCCTTAAGTTTTGTGGCGATTTCAAACCGTGCCGTCTCCTCTGACGTGGATACTTGCAAATCAGGAAGTGTCTAACGTTCACTTCCTGCCTTTTTTTTTTTTTTTTTTGTAAACAGAAATTCAAGATCCGCATCGAGGACCCTCCCAGGCGGAAGCACATGGTCTTCCTTGGCGGGGCGGTACTCGCCGACATCATGAAGGACAAGGACAACTTCTGGCTCACCCGCGAGGAGTACCAGGAGAAGGGGGTGCGCGTTCTGCAAAAGCTGGGTGTCACCGTCAGATAAAAAAAAAAAAAAAACACAACATCCTCCACACACACACACACACACACACACACACACACACACACACACACAGGAAAACATACACACAAAAAATATATCTATTTATCCTTCTTCTCTTTCCCACTGTCGCCTTTCCCCTTTCCCGCTTTAATCTTTCCTAGCAAACGGTTCCATCTTTTTTGCACAATTCCCATATAGCGTTTAAAAAAAAAAGGTTGATGTCACCGTCAATTTACCGAGAAAGTCGGGGACATCTTGAAGGGAAGCCTACAAGTTTTTTGATATCACAATCAGGGTCCACCCAGCATTTTTTTCCCTGCAACTAATCACATTTTTTATGAGCAATTTGTTGGGTTTTTTTTTCTTTCCGGGGAGAGGGATGACTTTACTTTCTGTCATTGCGTTTTTGCCGTTTTTTTTTTTTACCCTCTCCTTTGTTGCAGTGCACTACTACCATTGTAAATTGAGTGTAACCCTGGTAACAGAAGTTTGGTTTTAATGAAGTTGAACTCTCGTCAAAGCAGCGTTTTCCCCCCCAAGTTTGGGTGTCCTTCCTCGGAACGGTGGCGATGAAACCCAAATTTGTACACAAGTCAGAACGCACCCGTTGTCATTCCAAAAAGTATCTTGACGTCAAACACTTGTCAACCATATTGTAAAACAATGAAATACTAAATATGTCGTATTGGATTAGTTCATCTGCAGTCATTGATAACTTTGAAACATCCTGTGTCGGACGCTCATATATTGAGAAAGCCAATTCACAATTTTATAGATAATTTATGAATAACAGCAACAAAAACAGCAATAATACTACGACTCCTACTAATTATTATTATAAATGAAAACTAAACCTATTGTCAGTCATTTGTTCAAAGCCCGTGCTTGTCGAGACTTGGTGAACGAAAACAACATCCTGAGAGTCTCAGCTTGTCGAGAAAGCAAATCAAATTTGAGGAACTGTGGTCTTAAAAACAAACAAACAAAAAAAAACATACGTACATGTTAATGGATCCCCAGAAGAGACGTTCTCGACATACAAGGCTTCGAGGTTACGCCTGTGCAACAAGCTAGTGGTGAGCAGCCGTATTCAACGCAATACGTATTGTTAAGCTATGCTAGTGCAATTTTACAGTTGTAAAGACAGTATTTGTATAAATACGCTTCGAGACCATAAATATCACATCAAAAACAAAGTATGTCGTATTCAAGTAGTTCATTGTGCAGTCATTCGTCATCTCGAAACAACATTTACAGAGGACATTGTGTAATTTGTAGTTTTATCGCTAACTTAGCCATCGATTTCAACCATTTAACGACAGTCCCGATATACCACATTTCGAGGTTATGAATCAATCTGTAGCGAGCTAGTAGCGACCAACCAAATTTGACAAAACCCGAATTTGTAGGAACGTGCTGTATTCTTTTGCTCTGTTATGCGAATGCTAATTCTAGTTGTAATTACGGTAAATATTTGTACAAAAGTCGAGAGAGCCCAAACAATATATAATCGTATTCTTACCCTGCTGTGCTAACAAATCCATTAACCTACCATTTGAAACATCTTAAATCAGTACAGTTGTAAACATAGAACCCTCTGTACATTTTTGTGAGCCGGCCTGCTCGAAACATGTCTTGTGTTTATTTCTGCCATTGAAACGGGGCGTTATGTTGTAGTCGGACAATAAGCAGAGCTGCGGTGTTGTTGGATGCACAGCTTAGTCACATAAACGCTACGGCGAGCCCTCGGTTTACATTACCTGAAGTGGTTTGCAAACCAGGACATGGAGTTGTCTATTATAGGAACAGGAAGTACGGTTGTGACTGAGCGTAACGGCGGCTAACTAGCTCCTTCTTCCGTCGTTCGAAACGTTGCATGTCTGGAGCGCCGTAAACAGAGTATCAAGTTTGCAAATGTATTCCCAAAAGTGACCCCGAAATGGTGTGGCACTGGCTCCTTCATAAAAATGTACGACCCCATGAAAAAAAGTTGCGTTCCGGGAAACTCTGTCTTAAAGGAGCTCACACACAAAATGAAAGACAACAAAGAAGCTTGCTTTGACTTATTTTGTGTGATGGTACTTTTCAGCGTGAGGGGGTGTTAAATATGCCTTAGTGTTGATCAAAAAGGCCTGGTGTTGTATATTTCCTCAAAACATTGAAGGTTTAAATGAAAAAGGCTTTCTTTTTTTTTTTTTTTTCTTTCTTTCTTCGAGTCCCCTGGCGTGACCTAGAGGCACTTGACCATGCTATTTTTTTTTTTATAATGATTTTTGGATTGTATATTTTCTTTTCCTCCTTTTCCGTGGATGTCTTATCCAGTGCCAAGTGCAGTTCATGTTTGATTGTACGTCTATGCTCGAATTTTTTTTTTCTTTTCTTTTGTCGCCACCATTTTGTTTGGACACTGTTGTTGTTCATAGCATAACTGCCTAACGCTGATTTAAATAAAGAAAAGTGATTTATAAGGATGCCTGGCTTGCTTATTATTAGTCCTCTTACGTTTGACTATCTGTAGTTCCATCTGTCCATCATTCCTCTCTTCCAATTCATCCATGCACCACCACCCATATTTCAACCACCCATCAATAACATCTTTCATCCACCCACCACTCACTACATCATGTTCCATCCATCCTTCATCCACTCATTCACTTTCATCCCATCTGTCCCCTGATTTGTTCTGTCCATCATCTATCATTCTACCCATCCATCTCTCAGTTCATTTTTCCATCCATCCTTCGAGTACTCACTTTACACATCACTCATTTCATCCATCCATCTATTCCATCTGGCGTCACTTCCATCCTTTATCATTCATATAATCATTCCTCTAACCCATCTTTTGTTTACTCTGTCATTTGTCCATCCATCCATCGGGTCATCCATCCTTTGTCCGTCTCGCTCGTCCATCGTTTCATCCACCATTTATCCAGCTATTGTTCATCCAGCTATTATAAGGCCTGTTGTCCATTGTCCAACTAAGATTCCATCCAAGCTTTATCCATCTATCTCATTCTGTTCATCCATCATCCATCTATCCCCTCTATTGCTCCATCTATCCTTCAGTCATCTGTCACTCTGGCCATCCATCCCCTCTGTCGTTGTTGTTCACCCATTTTTTTTTTCCTTCTATTGATCCATTCATCCTTTATGCATCTACCCCTTGTATCGCTTCATCCATAATCCATTTCTACATCTATCGCTTATCTATTGTTCTGGCCATCCTTCATCCATCTGTCCTATCATCCGTCTATGTATGTACCTGTGTATATATCCATCTATTGCTTGCTAGATATTGAAAGTAAATGGGTGGAGGAAGAACTGGAAGAGTGGCGCCAGCAGAGGAAGAGGGTGTCTTTTCCTTGTCTGTGACAAAATAAAAAAATAAAGCCCTCTCCGGCCTTGGTTCCATTTTAATCCCTCCACTCCCGCCGCCACTTCCCCGGAGGCCATGACCTCTTACCTCCCGTTTGAAGTTTCCCTATCCTCACAGACAGGAAGCGAGGAAGGTCATTTGGCACTGGAGTGACTTGTCGGCTATTTTCATTCTGCGATGGCATCTTTTTTTTTTTTTTCCCCCCATCATCTGGAACACAAAAAGTCATTGGTGTTTCAAACAAGCTGGTAAGTGTTCCTTTCAACCAGAGAAGAAACACTTCTTTCAAAACAAAAAAACCCCGTACAATTTCACGGACAAATTACATGTGTTGCTAAAGCTCATGACACGCTCCATGAACCTCAGGAACAAGTGACTCAATACTCGCTTGTATTTAATGTTTGTATCTTTTTTTTGTTTGTTTGTTTATTAATGAAACAAATGCTTGCCTTCAAGGAGAAAAATACAAGACTTATTTGTTGTTTATAAAGCAGGGTTTGAAAAACTCCATTCAAGCACAAAAAATACATGTTAGCTAATGATATTTCAAATCTGAAAATGTTTACATTAAAGACTTTCACTGAAATGACGACGGGGTAGTGAACGTCACCCGTTAAAAAAGACTGCACCGTGCATATTTTTTATTCATTTATTTATTTATTCTAAAGATGCCAACACTATGAAGAACACACGAGTAACATAAGGTAATGATGTAATAGTTGGACCAAAATATGGTTCATTTCACGCTTCCACGAAAGCTATACAAAAAACAGTGACGTCATGAATGATTGTGGAGAAAAAAAATTGTTTCAGCAAGTTTTTTTGTTTTGTTTGGGGTTTTTTTTATGCCCCAAAGATTGATGGTAACGATGATAGTGATCAGTTATCTTCATGAAGGTTAACATTTAAATGCCAAGTGTCATTTATTTATCCCAATTTAAGTTTGTGGTATGACGCCATTTTACTGATCGAACGTTATTGGTAGAAAAGGGTCAGATGACTTCCCTGATTCGGAAAGCCCGCGCTATCAAAATTGGAGTTCGCTGGTACAATGTACACAAATAGTTTACCCGTTCACAGTTTATCTAACTAGCTACATATTCCACAACAAATCCAGTTAAAATATTTCTGAGCCATTCAGTGGATGTCAAACTGCAGAATAAAGACCTATGAAGGAGAAAGGACGTCAACTTTACCTGAAGAGACACAGAACACTCCTCCGTAAGTACGTTTGAGCACAAACGGTGTCAGTGGCACATTTTTTAAGACATTGAAACCTCAACAAAAGTACAATGTACACAAATAGTTTACCCGTTCACAGTTTATTTAACTAGCTACATATTCCATAACAAATCCAGTTAAAATATTTCTCAGTCATTCAGTGGATGTCAAACTGCAGAATAAAGACCTATGAAGGAGAAAAGACGTCAACTTTACCTGAAGAGACACAGACCACTCCTCTGTAAGTACGTTTGAGCACAAACGCTGTCAGTGGCACATTTTTTAAGACATTGAAACCACAACAAAATGGCGAAACAGTATTTTCTTTAAGGTATGTTTGTATGTATGTATTTTTTTTTCTCTTTCTACAATAACAGGTAGGTCCACTAATTGCCAATTGTGTCGTTTGTCGTTTCATTTTCATGCTGGTTGATTTATTCGTTGTTCTAATTTTAAATGGCGTTTCCCCCCCACATATTTAACATTGACAACGTAAAGTAAGCCATCATAAACTTTAATGTATGGCAAACAATTTAACATTCTAACTAACTACAATTGGAGGTGTTGTTGACTGCTGTATAGTGAAAAAACAGAGTTTACAAGTCTAAACAATCCATATCTCGTCTTTGTACTATATTCAGTTAAATATCAGTTGAACGTGATTTGCAAATCATTATATTCTGTTTTTATTTATGTTCAAGACAACGTCCCAACTACATTGGAATTGGGTTTGTTCAACTAGAATAAAGTAAAACTACTCACCCATTCACTCATTGAAGACAGACATGAATTTTACCCAGTGGCGATCTCGTCACTTTTTGCGCGTTACGTCACAGCTTTCATAGGAATGCCACATCCACCTTGTCAGATGGCAAAATAACTTTGTGCCTAGTGAAACCGCTGAAACTCCTGCAAAGCATATAGTCCTGTATTCATTTATATAAGCGATTATCTTTTAAAATGGTCATATCTTGCTGGGTAGTCGGACGTAGTAATAGACAATGGTGTAAACCAAATTGGGCTTTTTATCACACACCCGCTGATCAAAATAAAAGACACCGATGGAGGGGGCAGCAATCAACCAAAAGGAATGTCAGCCCTCAAAGTATTTGAGGATTTGCATTTTTACAGGGTGATCAAAAATGAAAACACTATCTGAAATCATCCATTCCCCACTAAAATAAATGGAAGTGGCATAATCCATTCCATTCCAGCCCCCATTTAAACCCAACAAAATAATTTGTAAAACGTTTAACGAGATTTAACAATATCTACAAAATTGTACTATAGAAACACATACAGTAATATCTTAATTAAATATATTGTCAAGAATTAAACAGCCTGTGCATCATGAGTTTGTGCTTCAATACATTTTGCGGCTCCTTCTCGGGTTTGTTCAACTAGAATAAAGTAAAACTACTCACTCAATACATTTTGCGGCTCCTTCTGGCGTGTGTGTCACAGTATAATGGCGTCATTGTTGTGGAAACCTCCGATTTCCAAATATGGTCATATTCATTTCTGGATTTGAATTTGGGTAGTAAATTCAGATCAGTCCTTCTGCTCGTGTTTTGGCCAAGAGAGAAGGCCTGAAAGCAGACTTCAGTCTTGTCTTGCTGATTTTAAAGTGTATTTTAAGTCACTGCCTATCTTTGGACACGCAGCACCGTGGCGGAGAAACAAAGCGCTCGCAGAGGGGCCACATTGACCCTGTTCTGAGCGCAGCTATCTTAAATGTTTGCACATGTGCGCCGCTGTGACTATTTTTTTTTTTTTTTTTGCATCCTCCAAGCTGGAGCAGGCCCCCCAAAAGCCCTGCGGGACCCTGGCTTTTTTTTTTTCTCTCTTTTCTCTCTCCAGAGCCTCCTTACTCCGTCATTATCGCCCACATGCTTTTTGCAGAGACATCCTGAGCTTGAATGGCCTCTCGATGGCTATCACATGTTCCTGCTGAGGAGGGGAAGCAGCTGGGAAGGAGAAGAGTTTTTTTTTTTTTTTTTGGACACATAAGGAGTTGTAGGAACTTGAACCTTGAAACATTTGGAAGAATAGTTGACTCCAGCTTTGACATAAAAAAAATAAAATAAATAAAGTGTCTATATTTACATTGGCGCCTTGAGTTACAAGTTTAATTTCAGAGACCGCACTTGAATATCAAATCACCTTTCCTTATTGAAATGAATGGAAATGCCGTTATTCCGTCCCAGGCCTACATTGTGCTTCTGTGGTGTGCGTGTGCCTTTGCGACCTGGAGATGGTCACAGCTCTTAGTAAGCTGCAATAATATGAGTCATTCTTCACAGCTGACAAATAATATATACCCGTGAGTGGCGTTGTTGCACCATTGGTGTTGAAATATCCAAAAGGGTGATGATGACACCCAGACTGCTATTCGTTTGTATAGCACCGTCTCTAGCATTCTGCATTGTGTGCATTAAGCTAGCGAACATTCCAAAGGCAAGGGTATGAGACTGTTTTGAATACACATGTCATTCTCTTTGTTTTATGTTTCGATTGAGAGCAAACTTCAACTGGTCATGGCACTAAACAGCTTGAATCACGCAGGATAAGCTAAAAAAAAAAAAAAAAAAGCTAAAGCCAGACATTCAGAAAAGAAATCCATGCAAAAATTATTGTCACCTTATTGGATTATCCGCCTTTCTTGCATAATGTACCAGAGACTTCAGGCCCTAGTTGAAAGTGGAACCTTCTAGCACTAGGAGGTCAATGCTCTTTGAATATTGATCCTGTAGTGCAACCTTATGATCCTCTTTCTCTTTTTCGTACCTCAGAGGAAGTAAGTACCTTCCTATTGACAATCAGCAGACAGTTAAGATATGTTTTCAACATTTTCTTTCCTTTTATTGGCTGCCGTAGGCAAAGACACATTTCATCTCAGTTTTTCTCACAGAACCGACCACCCTCACACCCCCCCAACACACACACACGCACGCACACGCATTATCTACAAAGTACTTCCTGTTCCTTCTCAAAAAAAGCAAGAGCTGCATCCATCGTACGCCAGTTAGAAACAGTTATTTAAAAATAAAAATGTACACCTATATACTGTGTGTGTGTATATATATATATATATATATATATATATATATATATATATATATATATATATATCAAATACCCACACTGTGTTTATATATTATATATACTTATATATAATATAATGCTTTTATGTGTTCTTGATGTTTCTTTTTTTACTGAGGTAAAAATACTAAGCGTATAAAAATGTGTCCGATTCAAATACAGGGAGTCATTTCTTTTTCTAATAACTTCTCAACTTTAATATGCGGCAGAAGAGACGATGCGTTCAGGCACTTGTAAATTGGCTCTGAAAGGACACACAAAAGAGTGGACGGAGAGGAAAAAAAAGACAAACGCACACCGTCCTATTCTGATTGTCTCTCTCCCTGATGTGTGACACCACAAAGGGGATTTTTTTTTTTTAATCACCGCAGATGCAACGTCAGGAGGTAAAAAAAACACACCAAGGACGCAAAAACACAGGACGTGCGAGACGGACTCAAGGTAAAAGGACATCCTCAGCCATTCTGGACTTCAACTATAGTAGGTGACATTTCCTTAGCACCACAATTGGGATGGGAGCTTTATTTCCTAGATTTTAGTCGGAAAAAACAAACAAAAAAAACAACACCTTTGTCCTTTTAAACACTATAGATATCTTTTTTTTTCTTTTTAAATACACATTTAGGTGAAACCTTTATGTCAAACTGATTCCAGCTTAGGGTGGAACAAAATATTGCAATATCAGTACAGTGTAGATATACCAACATTAGATATCAAATACAGTATCAATATACCAATATTGGTGCAGTACAGAAACACTATTATATCAGTGCTGAATTCATACACCGTTATCAGATATCAGTAGAGTAAATATCAGATACCAGTAAAATATAGCTATGCCAACATTGCGTATCAATTCAGTATGGATATATAGATGTTCTAATATCAGATATTGTGCAGTATGGATACTCAAGCATCAGTTATCAGTACTGTATCCATACGCCGATATCAATACTGTATCGATGGACCATTGTCAGGTATCATACTGTATCAATATGCTAATGTCAAGTCAGTGCACCTTCGATAGACCAATATAAGATATTGATGCAGAGTTAATATGCCGATGTCAGATATTGGTATAGTACAGATACGCCAACATCAGCTATCAGCGCTGTATCAATATTTCAACATCTGCAATTGGTGCGACATCGACACACCACCACCAAATATCAGATATCAGTACAGACTATTATAAATACGCTAACAATAGTTATCAGTACTGCATCGACATCGCATAATGGTACAGTATTTATACACCGATATCGGGACTGTATTGGTACGCCAACAATAGATATTGATGTTGTGTATGTGATGTATTTTTCTGACACCAAATGTCTTTTTTTTAATGGACATCAGAGGATGAAGTTGAAAAAATCCTTTATTATATTCACAAATTTTTTTGGATGTCTTCATGTGTTTCTGTAGCTTAAGTTACATAAGTAGCTAACGCATTTTATCGCAGCTGACTTTCTTCCAATATGTTGATGAGTGCATAATTGTTGCGTATACTTCATGATGGACTAAATTAAATCAGAATGGTGTTATATAATCTGGTAGCCTCAGTATTGCCTCTCTGCTTTTTGTAGACGATATGGTACTGTTAGCTTCTTCAAGGTGCGAGCTCCAACTCTCAGTGGTGCGGTTCGCAGCAGAATGTGAAGCGCTTGGGAAGAAAATCAGCACCCTTAAATTGTCCTCGGTCGGAAATGGGTGGAGTGCCCTCTCCGGGTCGGAGATGGTATCTTTGCCCCAAGTGGAGGATCTTAAGTATCTTGGGGTCTTGTTCACGAGTGAGGGCAGGATGGAGCGCGAAATCGACAGTCGGACCGGTGTAAGCGTCTGCAGTGAGGCGGACTCTGTATCGGTGTGACATGGTGAAGAAGGAGCTGAGCCGAAAGGCAAAACTCTCGATTTACCGGTTGATCTACATCCCTACCCTCACCGATGGTCACTCGCTGTGAGTTGTGACCGAAAGAACAAGATCCTGGATACAAGCGTCCGAGATGAGTTTCCTCCGCAGGTTGTCCGGGCTCTCCCTTAGAGATAAGGTGAGAAGTTTGGTCATCCTGCAGGGGTCTCAGAGTTTGGCCGCTGCTCCTCCACGTCGAGAGCAGCCAGATGAGGTGGCTTGGGCTCAAGCTGCTTCCCCTGCGACCTGACCCCAGATAGGCGGGGTAGAACGGATGGATGGTTTTATCCATGTATCACTTATGACAGAGCGATAGTTTTGGTTTTAACATGTTGCTTAATGTATTTGTTTAGATTTAACAAAGGAGGGACACCATATCATTTTTAAAGTACACAGAAAGCAATGCTAAAAACTTTCATAAATATGTCAATATTTTGCCACCTGCCGAGGTAAGTGGTCAAAATGTACAGTATAAATTCAGTTTGTTGGGATTTGTGGTTTTGAGTCGGTGCCATTCTTATGTGACCGTTGACCATAGCCGATTGTATGTCGCAGATGAGTCTTATTTTGAAGTATAAAAAAATAGTTTTGACCAAGTTTGGCACCGCGCGTTACGAGTTCTGTGACGGAAATCGGAAATTCGCTCCGGATTGTTAAGGCAAGTGGCAGCAAAAACAAAACAAAACAAAACAAATTTCTGACACTGAATTCCCAAGAATGGCAGGGTTTCCGGATTTTGGTGGTTATATTTGAGGCACCTTTTGGAATAATAATCATAATAATAATTGGCGAGTGTGACTGGAGGCACCACGAGTGAACCACAAAGCCAAAACCTCACTTTTTGTTCTGCTGGTGGATCAGTACAATGAGAAAATAAATAAAATCTTTGGGATATTTTGAGTGGTAGGATGTAGACTCACGTGTGAGGTGTAGTGTCTCGATCGCAACAGGGATACCGGAATAGGAACGTAAATAATAGACCAAAGAAAAGAGTACAATATTCCCCCTTATGTCTTTGAATTTGTTTTTGGAACCAATCATCTCTTATCTGCTGAAAAACTCACAATCGCTGTTTTTGTGCTCAGGCCAAAGCCACGTTTCATATAAAAATATTGCTTTGGTGCCAAAGAACTATGTTGAAGTGAGGGGAAGCTTTATGTAGTCAAGCCATAGCCCTGTCTAATAGACAAGTCGAGCTTTAACGCCATCTTGTGGCATCAATCGGCGATTCTAAAGCTTTTTAGAGGTGCGTCAATTACAACGGACGTCAGCTTATTTGCAGCAGGGCTCGGTCCTCGTATCCACGGGGGAACACTACAATTCAAATTCTCTGATGCCAAAGTCAGTGTACAAAGTATAAAGTACCTGCATATGTGATACATATATGTTCAGCTATAAAACAAAAACAGAAAATAAAAGGCCCCCTGAAAAGGAGTACTGTCTCTTGCCCGGAAATTGAGCGTGGAGAGACGAGACAAGTGTCTGCCTTTCGGGGGAGCTTATCTTCCCAGGCCTCTTAGAAAATGCACCAGTTTTTCTTGACTTTTTGGCTTATTTCAGTTCCAGGAATTGTCAGGCGAACAAGCAAACCCTCAGCGGTTCGTCCCTGTCCTTCCCTGTGCTTGCGTTGGTTTCTGTTTTATTACATTCGTCCTTTCAGCTGAGGGCCTTATGTCGGCCCCCGCAGCAACCGCATGCTAGGCCTGCCCGGTGACATGCATTCAGCGGCGGGTACAAGCAGAGGCAGGGTGCCACCAGAGACAAACCCAGCAGGGCCAGCCAGCGCGTGCCCAGCCGGCCGCCCTCACCCCCGTCGCAGGAGCACGGATCCGAGTAGTCTCCTTCCGGGTCAGACATGCAGTGGTAGAGCATGGTGTCCGCCAGCCACATGCAGCTGACCCGCCGGACGCAGCCCCGCACAGGGTCCGGAGCGTCCTGGCACCGGCCCCGCCTATTCTCGGCCACCAAGAAGGCCTCACCACAGTGCTCGCAGTGGGCCCGCTCCAGGCCGTCCTCCTTGCGGCCCTTCACCCCGTTGGTGGACAAGGACGAGCTTGGCAGGAAGGACCGAGGCTGTGTGGAGACCACGGAAAAGCCCTGGCGGTAGGACCCGCCGTGGTGGCCCTTAACGGCAAAGGGTCCAAGAGCTGGGTCCGAGTCTGAGGGCACCAGGGCGGGCGCCAACGGGTACGTGTAGTCGTGCTTCTGTGCCTCTGTCTTGGCAAAGTGGACGTAGGATTCTGTCTCATCCATCTGGATGAACTTGTCGCGCATGGTGGCGTGGCGGTAGTCCTCGTAGCCCGTGAGCCAGGAGCGGTCTGACGGGCGCGCGTGGAGCCGCTCGCTGACGCGGTCACTCGCTCGCTCCCAACTGCGCTCGCGCGGGTTGATGCGCACGATTTCCTCGTCCTCCTGAAAGGTGACATGGGGAAGCCGGGACAAAGGCTGTGGAAAGAGAGAATACTTCAACCCAGTGATTCTCAACTGTTCGATCAGGACCCAAAAGTGGTCCTCAGTCGAACACAAGCTCTTTAGATTGTTCTGTAGACGATTGGAACAAAATTCCAACCTGGTCCAGCAGGTAGTGGTCCGAGAGCCGGTATGATTCATGGAGGTTGTGACGATATCCCAGCATGCACCTGTGCCTCTGCGGAAGAGGCGAGGACTCGAGCGGCGGCAGGCAGCTCTCCAGCTTCTGGGAAGAGGAGTTGGACGAGCTGTCGGTGGCGTTCTAAGGAAGGGGGGAGGACGACGACAAACAAACACAGGATGCGTCTGAGAGAAGCTCTGTCATTGGACGCAGAAAAAAAAAAAAACAATAACAACAACAAAAAAACGCTGTCGCCGGGTGGGGGATGTCGCGATTTGACAAGCAAAAACAGGAAGGCTCCACTCTGATTGGGGAAAAACAGGAAAGGACAGCTTTTGTTTTTCAGTCCTTGGCTTCCTCATTTGGAAACGGGGGCAAACATTTCAACGCATCTGCCCGCCAACGGAACCGTGAAACCAAGCAGGTAGTTCTTAATGGCTCGAGGGACGGATGCACAACACTGATGTATGTGGTTACCATGGCAATGGAATCAAAGGCTTTTGGAGTAGCGCCTATCGCATTTTGTCCAGCCCTTGTCCTCACTCAGGTCGCGGGTGAGCTGGAGCATGTTACTAAATCGTTTAACCCTCCTGTCGAGCCGCACCCGGGCTTTGAACGCGTACCACCACCTGTCACCAGATGGAAGTTGAGTACGCTAACTGATGAGCTAAAATCCTGGGCCGCTAACTCAGTGGCCATTGACACTGTTGCTGATTACGAGGAGTGACGTTCAACTAACGTAGCGTCGCGCAGCACGAGCTGGCATTCATTTAAACCTTTTGGGATCAAAATCATCAACGCAGACGTGATATTGTACTCCTATAAGCCCTTTCTCCAACTTGTTTTTGTATTTTTATAATTGTCACAATCGCAAAAGATTAGCACGAAAGTCGAGTGTTTTGCCTGACATGTTTCTTTTTACAAAAAGCTAATTCTCTCCACTTTTTGGTCAGTTATGTTTTATTGCTGATTACCAAAGGAGCGACAAAGCTAGAAACATTTTTTTTCTGGTGAAAGAACTCTCTCTTCTGGTATGTTCAGTGCTTCTGTTGCCAACGAAGACAATATCCTGTGCATCTTAAAAGCTCAGTCGTCATGCACTACAATGGATATATAATACTAGCATACTTCTACTGCTGGCAGGGAATGAGTTAAACGCCTCTGTCAACAATGGTTAGGCTATCTATTAGCAGGACATCCGATTTGGGGTCAAATCTCTTTAAAAAGGCAAAAAGCTCATTCAGTTGACAAATGGCTTTGGCCGGGATTAGCCCGGGCTGACATTCCCCCGCAGCTCTCTGGAGGATTGTTCTCATGATAGGGAATTCCCTACGGAAGCCTGCTGAGAAAGCCACCACGGTGCCCTCCAGTCAATCCAAAAAAAACCCCCAAAAAAAACAAAAACAAAACCTAGAAAATATTTTTTTTCAAATACGATTCCAACTGTCTTGACTCTCGAGTCCTCAGTGTCGTTGGGTTCGCATGTTCGATCCACTTTACATGTTCACATCACGCATATCCTGACAGCTTTTCTTCCCTTTCTGCCAAAAGACTGTCAGGGCGCCGCTCCAAGTCAAATCTTGGCCAGACACCGCACACGTCTGGCCATGCAGCACGCGGGCCGATCGATTTCAGACAGGCACACGAGGGGTCAGCCTCAGCAGTCGCAGGCATGTAGGGGGCCTCGCCGTGTCCCAGCTGACGGGAACGTGTTTGGGGGATGCGATCTGTACGACCAAATTTCGTGACAGGTAATAAGGTATTAGGATTTGTCAGTTTTAGGTTTTTGGGGTCGAGGAATTTGGTACTGTTCAAGTCAAAAACACTGTCCAGGTCCATATTGTCCCGCATCCAGCAGTTTTGCCTGAAGTTTTCTGTAATCTTTTCCAGAAAATGTGTGTGCGAAGCAAAACCCTCGGAAAACATGTTAGCTTAAATGTCAACTGTGAAATGAGTTTTGGAAATCCAAAACCTTGATACATTTGTGACTATTGATGCTATTCGTGAGGCCATCTTGTGTTTTGCATTCTGTGTTAGCATCGAGATAGAGGAAAGCACAGTTGTGGTTGTTTTGAAAATGCGTAATTCTCTTTGTTTTATGTTTAGTTTGACAGTGACCTTTAACTGTGAGAGGCAAGCCAAATTTTTTTTAAAGAGTTGTTCACCATCCACCAAATTGCCACTTGTGGCGACGTGTGTTGATTTCAATGACCGTTAAGTGCTCGTGTCTCAAATGTAACAAAATCGCCCGAACGATAAGGCACCTCTATTTTAGCAGGGCTTATTTGCGACTATCCAATAAAAGCGACTATCTTTAAAACAATGTTTCTCGCATTACACATCTGTTTTAGCCATGGTGTCATTTTCACCCCTCGGAAGTTATTCCTAAGAATGATCGCACGGACAAACTGTTCACCTCGAGCGCTTTGATCCCGTCCATCTGGCAAACGGCGAGGCCTGAACTCTATGAATTATTTGCCAGATTTATATGACCCAGTTATGTTTGTGTGCATGAAGCCATACCCGTTATATCCTGGACGCGTTCCTGAGCAGCGCTCCCCACACGGATACAGCCATGCTGAGAATTCTACCCCCCCCTTCTTTGCTTTCTTACAAAGCCCTTGCAGAGCAGACGGCCAAAAATAACAAAACATACCGCCTGTACTCTGGCCTGCGAGGCCGCGACTAATTCAAAACAGGATCGGAGCGCTTACTCTGCGAGCAAGTTTAAGAGTTTCTTTCTGGACTCTTTCCTCCAATTTCCAATTCTGGATACTTCCGAGTTAGTTTCCAGGCTTTTGTGTTGCCCTCCTGAGACGAACCCAGAATTGACCCCCCCCCCCCAACCCTCTCTGTCGCATCCACTGTTACGAACAAGCCAAAATAGAGACAGCGAGACAGACGAGACGTTCTGAAAGGGAGGAGGAGTACGAGGAGGAGGAATCTTTAGGGAAGTATGCCCCCCTCTCCCCGTCCTCCGATGACTGTAAATCTGCTGCCGCATTTTGCGCCGTCCGCGACTGCACGCTTGGCGAGCCCTGCCTCCACGCCGCTAACTTTGGGAGAGGTCATTAACAGAGGCTAAAAGCAACAGCAGATAGGTCAACAAAATTGAAAATATCACATTATGGTGTTCCTCCGCATTATTGCGGTTCATCGTTAGCAACTGGACGACATCACATTCGGGTTCAAGTAGCAGTTGTTTAAAGATTTACAGACACTTAATAATCTATGAATGCTAATTTCTATTAGCCTGTCTACGATGCTTTTGAGCTGTATGTGCTACCAGAAACTAAAATTATATTTAAATTTCCTTTCCTCTTAAAAAATGAATTTGAATCAGCAGTTTGAATTTGTGTTAATTTGTATCGCTTCGTTGAAAAACTAAAACCAAATAGTGACATTTTGAAATGGATTTGATTAGTTTGGAACTGAAGTCCAATAAACTTGAAACTGAAGGTAAGACAATGAGATCTAAATTTGTTCCTCACTGAAAATTCATCTACCGGTATATATTTTCACATTCCGTTCTCAAAATTCAATTTCAATGTAGTAGTTTTTAGGTAGTTGAGGAAAAGTAATCAGGTGAGGATACACAGGTCTGTTCTTCGGCCAATCGGCGCTTGCATTTAAGCACGTAACAACCTGTAGGTGCCATTTGAGTTGCCACCCAACCATGTGCTTGGCCAAGAGACTGTTTTGACCACGAATGACGCTGGAACAAATAGTGATGGACTGCGTACAGCATTTCAAACAAAGATGTATTTTGTTGAGATTTATTCCCTCAGCAATATCACACAAGAGGGATTGATGTTGGACAGTACTCACCAAGCTTTTTGAAATTGATTCCGTTTTTGGTTCGGCCATTTTCCCCCCCCAAAGCAAAAACAGATGTTTGCAAATGTTTTATTTCTATTAAACACAAAAGACAATCGTTTTACTTCTATGAAGGACGACAGAAATCAGAGAATAATTACTGTTGAGACACTGACATCAGAGGACAATTTAAAGTGAAAAAATGATGCATGAAAGATTTCAGTATTTTGGATGGCTGGAACGAATTAAGAGCATTTCATTACATTTCTATGGGCAAAATTGATTTGATGTGAGGAAATGCGCTTGCTCAGAAAACAAAAATAAACTTAAGTTAACTTAGTTAAGGAAGCACTGTATGTCCCCTTTAAAAATGCAGTACAATCGTTAAATGCATTGATCTTCCAAGACAATTTTTTTTTTTTTTACCAAATCCAAGTGTTGTGGGGTCCCTTGACAGCTCTGTAGAAGCCTCTCTCGGCCTCTTTGGGTGTTTGTGTGCATCTCTGCGGTGGCGGTACACTCCCAGCAGAGCACCTATTAGTCTTGGCCGTCGTAGACAGCCAGAGTCCAAAAGATGAACCCACGAGGCACTTCCTCTCATAAATCAGCCGCCCCGCACTAAGCTGGGAAACAGCTGCGAGCCGCTCGTTTGCACGCTGCCGCTCTCTTTTTAAGCCGCCGGGGTGGGTGGAGGGGAGGCTTGAATGGTGGTGGTGGTGGGGCAGAGGGGGGTAAAGAGGAGGCGGTAGGATACAGGAAGTAACCTTCTGACCTTGCCTGCTGCTCTCTGTGTCAGGTTACAGGGAGGTGGGGGGAGGGGAGGGACCCTCTCAAGCACTTTTTATTTTAAATACTCCAAACAGCTCTGGTGTTTCCCCATAGTTAAACGAAAAGAAAACACTTACGGTGAAGACGTCGTCGTCGCCCAGCTCGCCCTCGTTCTGGAGTGCTGTAGAGGAGGTCGTGGAACCTGGGAGGGTGGGGGGGGGGGGATGAAGAAGAAGGGCCTTGAGTTTGACACCAGTCGTTCACGGCTTCCTGCAAAGCTTCAATTTGCAAACCTAGTTCCAATCAAGTTAGTTTGGAAGCCACTCTATTGGGACAATAGCAACAGGGCATTTCACCATTTGCAGTTAGAAAAGCTTTGAGACTCCCCTGGGAAGACTTTGCGCACTGGGAACAAAAAAGGGCCTTTCCCCCAAAAGGTTCCCACAAAGTATCCGGTTGTGCAAAAATGTCAAAAAGCCAAAAGAGTCAGGGACATCTGAGAGGGTTGTTCATTACACTTCGAATGTAGCATATTTACACTGATTGGAATTTTAATTGTTTCTGCTGTAGCTTGGTTTTACTGTGGGTGTTTTGGGGCGGAACGTGGCCACTTATATTGGCAGATGTCAAATATGTGTCAGATTTGTGTGTGTTTTTTTTCTTTTTGGAAGAGTCCTGCTTTTGGTCTGAGGATATCCAATTATTATTATTATTTTAATTTTTTTTTACATCGCCATGCGTCCCAAATGCGTCATTCCGGAGGGGGAAAAAAACCCCAAACAAAAACAAAACTTCTGAATTGCGTCATTCGAACCATGCAATGTAATTCCAGCCTGAAGCGCATGCAGTCCAATCCCTGCTTGACTAATTGATGAAGAAATCTTCGGCTTTCACTAGACCACGCCAGCGGATCCTGAAAAAGTCTTAATTGCCCTTCTACTTGGTCACTTTTGTTATGGTCGCAGACATGCAAAAAGTCCTGCTTCACAAAGAGAGGATGTTGCAAACTGACAATTTTTTAAATTGAAAATATACTCTTCTTCTTATCTTATTATTTGGGCTTTTTCAACAAACCTCTCCAAAGACGTTCGTTTTTTTTTATTTTTTTTACTAAGGCCATCAATCGATTACAATTTTAACATGTTTGGGCGTTGATTTTGACAGCCCAAATTGTACTTATTTCTGCAAACGAATCAAATGTCAAATTGTTCCGGGGACCGCTGCTTCAGGCCACATCTTGACAAGAACAAGCACGTACAGGGGACACTCGGTTTACAATGGAGTTTCATCTCTGTAACAATCTAACCGATGCTAACGCGATAGTAGACCACCAGCTATTCATTATCCGATCCCCACCTAGTCAAAAATCGAAAAAATAAAATAAAATAGTGAGTATATTGTTTAGCGAGCATGCCTTTTTGTGTCGGGCGACCAGATTGAACGCTAAATGTTGTTAACACGTGTTAGTGGTAAAGGCGCAACGTACCTTCCGCCAAGTCCTCGATGGCTTTCCGCACCCCCCTGTCGAAAGCCCTGGCGTCGGCGGGACTTTGAAAGGACAGACCACACCTCCGGTCTTCCACCTTCCAGTGGTGAAAAGTGGGCGTGGCAATGGTGTAGACCAAGTCCTTCCTTAACGGACAGTCCATTATTACCTGCCAATCAGATGGAAAAAATAAATAAACAAACAAACAAACACACATTTTGTCTTTAAAAATCACGAAATAAAAAACACCCGTCACCAGTTTGTCCCGTATCCGCTCGCCCCGGATGAGGAACTGGCAACTGCCAGAGGGTGGTAGCTGGGGTAGCTCGGGCGGCCGCAGGCGGCAGACCCCCACCCTACTGAGGGCGCCCCCATCCTGGGCCAGCCAGCCTCCACTCGAGTCGTCCCGCGTCATGACCACCGCTTTCACACGCACGATGTAGCTGTCACTGCAACATAACAAGAAGAACGGTTAGGCACTTGGCCCGCTTGTTCAGCTATTGCAACGTTTGCTTGGAACTACAATGATAAGTGCGGTAATACTGTCCCACAGGGGTGTGCCAAAATGCAAAGAGCCACTACAGATTTGAGTCATTTCGAGAAGTTTAAATGTCTAAAGCTTGTTGAAAAACTATTAACCGAAAAAAAAAATTTTGTCTTGTCTCATATCGTGGCTTTTCACCTGTCGTGGGTGAGTCTGGAACGTATCACCGCGATACACGGGGGTTCATTGAATCATCTTTTCCTGGCCTCGCGTTTGCTTTCCAGTTTGCACACATCGGCAGAATGTTTGAGGGCGTCTGCAGTCACGACTTTGCCTCGTCCTGGCTCTAACGATGTGGGAGGTGTTGTGCACACATGCACACACATCCATAAGTCACCATTTTTTAATGAACTTAAAGCAGCGTTCTGAATTGCTCCTAAATGGTGACATTTTGATCCTAAAATTTGACACGGTGCAAGTAAAGTATCTTTCGGGATGAAACGTTTCGATAATGCAATCATGAAGTTCTTATCAATTCCCATCCTGGTCGGGTGGTCAGAACAAAACTTGTTCAAGCAACTTCAGATGAACAAAACCCATCAGTGAGCGATCTGCGCAAACTAATGCATTTGATAATCGGCATCTATGGCAAATATTTTATTTACATTCATATTTTTGTCATGTTAATTGATAAATACTAATTCTGAACTCCTCCTGATGGTGTTTGTGGCATAGTTGCATGCTGTTTTATTGTGCTTAGGTATAGTAGGGATGTTTACAATAATTGTGATGTGACAGCGCTAATATTAAAAGGGTGATAAGTCTGGTAAGTCCCCACTGAATGCCCAGGTACCAAATGTACTGTCTTTGACAATATTGAAATTCAGTTTTTGAAAAATTCAAGTCTTCATAATACTGTATGCACTCTAGTTTATGTGTGCTGATTTTAGGGACCCCCCTTGTACCAGTACAGTGGTTAGACTCTTTCTCCTTGGATAACAGCTACAAATTAAATCATTTCCTGTACAGGTAATTGACATTCTATCATTTTCTATGGATGTTTTTTTTCTGAGGGGGGAAAAGTTGAACAAAGATGTCAGTCAACCAGCGTCAAAGAATCCATTTCGGAGATTCCACTCAAAATGGCGCAAAAAAAAAAAGTCAACCGTTGTTCGACACGCAGACGGAAGAACCTGCGACAGTTTAGTCTACAGACTTCACCAGTACAAAACAAAAGAGTCGTCATGTTCCAACATATGACGGTCGCCACCCTCCGTGGGGACACAATGAGCTCGTTGCACTGATCTGACAACAACAGGAAGGAGTCTTTGTGTGCGTTCGTGCGGGTGTGTAAGTGTGTATCTTTAAAAAAATGAACATGTCAAGCGGTGGGTGGATCGACGCTTCACTGTTTGTCTGTCGACACACCGTCAGTCAGCCAGCCTGTCATTCAGTCACTTTTATGAATGTGCGTGGGTGGGGAGGGAGCCGCTCTACCGGTTTCGCCACCTGTGCGCTGTGTGTGTGTGTGTGTGTGTGTGTGTGGTGTGTGTGTGTGTGTGTGTGTGTGTGTGTGTGTGTGTGTGTGTGTGTGTGTGTGTGTGCGTGTGCGTGTGTGTGCGCGCGCGCGCGCGCCCGCGCATAGATGCGTCAAATCCGCCGCACTGTCTGTAAGCTAATTATATAACATCACCCCTCCGTTCTGCACCTCCCTTTCCCTCTTCTTCTCTCGCTCGTTCGCCCACAGACACATCTGTATTTCCATTCTCGTCCATTGACATATACAGTAGCGCCCCCCCCCCCCGCCCCCCGATCCCGAAACCTTAACTGAGGCTGTCTTCAGTCATAACAACAGGTCGTATAAATAGCTTGGGACGGGTTAGCCAGAAAAACGCATCAAGTTATCGAATAAATGCTTCATCTGTCTCTTTTTTTGGAAGATCCATTTTGGTTAGTTCACCGATGCAGTTTTCAGTTATTTATTGAACAGTAGAATCCAAACACAACTCATTTCACGTTATACTGAAGCCTTTTGGGGCATATAGTTATTTTGCCTTTTCTAGAAACCCCCCCCAACTACTTTTGCCTTGTCATTGCCTAAAACGTCTCATCATTCAGCGGGCACAGTGCCACCTGTTGCTCGACATCCTGGCATTTTGAAACCTTGCTGTGACAAAGACTGCTCAGTTTTGATCGTTGTCAGGAGCTGTATCAGGTGAAGCTACATGCCGCTGACTTTTGGTCGACTTGAAACACATGTGTGACAGTTTGGCCCCCCACACAGCCCACCCACATGCAGCAATAACAGCAAAAAAAAAAAAAAATCCAGACCTTTCTAAAAGCACACATGCTCCAAGATACACAATAGCAGCTATCAGCGCTACCGGTGATGTGGAAATGTCACGTTTCGGTCTAGTCTTGTGACCCGTGTTTAAGAGCCCCCGTCTGCTGACAGGCCCTGTAATCTGCGGTGGGAAGAGCCACAAGCACTACTTTGATACGCACGGCGGCCACAGCATGTTCTGGACCAACATGCAGACAAACAGACAAGGATGCACGCAAACTTTTGCAGGGCTGGGAACTTAATTCTTTCCAGACGGATGTGATGAGCCCTTTGTGGAGTTTCTGGACCGTGTACAATTTATGAAAAGTTACGGTCAGGTTTCAAAGTAGAACTAATCCATTTCTGGCATCCAACTTTAGCCAGATAAGCAACTGTACAGGCAAAACTGCACGTAATATTTCAACATATAACATAAGTTCTTGATAAAAGTCAGAGCTAAAATACAGGAGTTTTGAATGACAAAATTACAGATATGACTGACATGTTTTTTTAACGTAAAAAGAAGCAAAAGGGGAATTTGCAATTTCAAAAGAATATTTTTTTTCATATCAGTTTAATATCCGCATGACCTCACGGTAATACATTAGTAAAATAATCTGTGAAAAAGACTTGCCACCGTGTAGCTCTAACGAGTTAAAAAAAAAACATCAGAAAAAAGCAACCGTTTTTTTTCATATCAGTTTAATATCCGCATGACCTCACAGTAATACATTAGTAAAATAATCTGTGAAAAAGAAGACTTGCCACCGTGTACCTCTAACTAGTTAAAAAAAACATCAGAAAAAAGCAACTGTTAAAAAAAAAAGCCAACAACAACAAAAACACTGCACCAGAAGAAAAACAAACAATCTGAGACACAGGGCGTAACTGATGCGTGCACACCCTCGCAGCCTTCACATTGACCAGTTAGTTTGGGCTCCAGGAGCTTTTCTAATCCTATTGCAGAATATCCACTTACAGAAAATTAATATGTGTGACTCATTGACAACAATCACGCTGATAAGAGAAAAGGCGATCTATGAATCACATCTTTGTATTTAATCAGCCTCCCTGTCATAAGGTTGAAGGTCAACCGGCATGATGAGTCTCTACCGCTAACATCCTCTTGCACCAGGCCACGATATGCACTTGCCATGACTTAGTTTGGACTAACATTAGTGAAATATATTGACCTTTTTGGTCACCATATT
>NW_017805840.1:863166-880840 GCF_001891065.2 Hippocampus comes | reverse complement strand
ACGATTACAGTACCGTAATTTCCAGACTACAAAACGCCCGTGATCAAGAGGCGACAGCAGCTAAATTTAGACAATAAAAACACACCTGTCCATACATTGGCCACTATTACAGTACCGTAATTTCCAGACTACAAAACGCCCCTGATCAAAAGAGGCGGCAGCAGCTAAATTTAGACAATAAATCACACCTGTCCATACATTGGCCACGCTGTATTAACAGCCACGGGTCAACACGTTATAACATGGAATATTTGGAATGAAAGTGGTCACGCAGAAGGATTAAAAAAATAAAAAATAATAATAATTACCTTAAACACCAGTAGACGCCTTTACCCCCCACTTTTTTGTTTGTTTGTTCTGTAATAGGTCAGCTGTAACAAGGGTAAATCTATTGCCTGGCATGAAGCTGAAATTCGTCAATAAGCCGGCTAAATTGAAAAGCCACACACCGTTGAAAGAAAATGAACTGAATGAAAAGCTGCCCTATTCTCTCTGCAAATGAAAAAAAAAAAAAAAAGACAGCGAGGTGAAACCAGTTTGTTCCCAACTATTGACACTGATGCCTCCCGGGGGAAGCCGTGATCGGCTTCCTGCCAATCAGAAGCCCTTATATGGAACACTCGCTCACGTGTTTGAAGCAGAGCGGTCGCTCAGCCACTCATTCAGTTGGTCAGTCGGATGCGTTTATCGTCGACATGGACGACAGGGCCTGCATTGACGCTACATGAGGTGACCCTAACAAGGGTTCTCCAAAAACCTTTTTTGTAAGGGATCCTGGTCCCGCTTCTACTCGCCTAATGACAAAAGGCGACATTTTTATTCCACTTTGAGGAAAAAAACAGTCATACTATTACAACCTACGCATATTTTCAGATCAAGAGCAAAGATGTCTTGTTGCGATGAAAAGTCATCATGTTATGACGATAAAGGCATGTTTTTCTTAGTCACGTTATGATTTTGAAGTCAACACTTGAACAAGGGAGGAACCCGTAACCTTTTAACGAGTCAAGTTCAAAACAACAACTTAACTCTCATATTATGCCTTTAAAAGATGGATGTCTTGTCTCACAAATAAGACTATTTTCTCGAGAGAGACAAAAAAAAATATGCTGTTTTGGTCCCGAAAAATAGGACTATATTAAAATAAAAACGCCTTTTGTTCTACAACAAATAGATGTCTTTTCTGTAACAATACAGCTGCTCCAATAACTTAATGGGGAAATGACCGATTGATGTGATAATGCGTCACAATTATATCAGAGCAATTAATTGGCCCAAAGCTAATTGGTTTGTTGTCTGCCTTCCTATTTTTAAACCGTTAACGACGTAAGAATATACTGCAAATTATTTTGTGGACGCTCATGCTAGTGAACCTCATTTTGAAAACCCCCGACATCGATTTGGTTAAATGTGGGTGAGCGTGTTGCGGACAATGCAAACAGGAAATTGTGTTTTTTTTTTGTTTTTTTTTTTTTTTTTAAACGTCTACGACGTGACACTACATCTGATCCGTTGAAATCAAGGTGGAAATATAAGCTGATTGCGTCTAAACCTCTTACAAGGTCAAAGTAAAACTCCCCATAAAGCTTCTTATCCTCTTAGACTTGAGCGGCTAATACTTTCAGTCCAGCCACATTGTTTTTTTTTTTAAATGCAAATGAATGAAAAGTGGGGGACTTTTGGAGACTCAAAAAGCACACATCAAAGACGGTTACAAAACAAAACCTAAATGTTATTTATTTATTTTGCCAACATGCTGAAATCTGTAAAAAAAAGAATACTACGAGATCAGTTTTGGAATGCGCGACCAAAACAACAACGGCAGTGTATATAGCGTGTGCCAACAATAAATTATTTCTGTACGTTAAATTCTAAATCCACATACGAGGCGCAAAGAGAATTCTAGGATGTGGACATGCAGACGTAGCTTAATGAAAGCATTTTTTTTTTAAATTGTCATTAAGTGCCCCTGTGCACAGAGGTAAGAATGTTTTTATTTTTAATGAAATGTTGGGCATTGGGTGTAACACTATCTTTCATTTGGGTATTATCCATTTTTAGAGGTGAATTTAGATTGATGGTCACTCGGTTTGTGAAAGTTTTTTTAAAAAATGCTGAGAGGACGTTTTGATGAGGATATTGACATGTAAAGCTACCCTTAATTTACAGCATTTTTTAAAAAAACTTAAGCGTGCCTGTGCACCAATGTTTTTTTTTTTCAAACAAAACAACTTTTTTCTCAGTGAAGAACATAAGAAAATAAACTTAGCCAGACTGCTGTAACCTCCATCGTCCTCCTTGCATTTTATAACTTGTCAACTTTGTTTACATAAACAGTCGGATGTTGCGGTTTTCGCTTGTGGCGGCGCTTTCAGACATAAGTAAGCCATCTGATATTCAATGTGATTTCCGGCTGAGTTCTGTGCACTTAAATAACCCAGAGTGATTGTGCGCGTGTTCTACTAACGGTCAAAAAAATACATTATTTGCCTCGTGCTGCAAAGAATTCCTAAAGGGAGTAATTTCGCGCCAAGAAATACAAAGCGCATGATACGTGTACTGTACATTGCGGCGCAGCTACCCACGTTTTGTTCACATCATCACCCTAGCGAGCCGTCAAAGCCAGCAATCAAAGTTGACGCCAACTACGGCTATTGATACGATCCTGTCAGCTGATGAGCAAGGATGTTTTTTTTTTAAATCTATTTATTTTTTTCATGAGAAAGGACAAACAATCAGGCTCCATTGTTTGCTCTTGAGATATAAACAGCTCACGCTATTATATAAAAGCTGTGATGAGTACAACACAGGAAACACTGTTACCATGGATCTGTTCCACATGATAGTGTGTGTGCATACAAACTAGGGTGTGTGTGTTGGGGGTGGGCTACCACGGTTTATTAAGTTCATTGAATTGAGTGGAATGCGCTACCAACATGATGTTTTAATTACGCGCAGCATATCTCTAACAATGCATGTTTAAAGACGGGGCTCCTGTGGGTTATTTTCAGGATGTCCTCGCACGTATTGTTCCAGTCTTGATTATGCATAGATCCTTCGTTCTAATGCGTTTATTGCGTCGGAACCATTGAAAACAACACAGTGATCATTTTTGGGGAAATCTGTGTAAAAGTTTTGTTGACTTAATTACGTAGCTGGTAGTCTCCACTCACTATGAAAGGTCATATGACTATATCAAAAGTATCAGCCAATTTTCTTAAAATATTGTAATTTGCGATCAAAGTCATATAAACCCACATATTCACAGCCAGTTGTAGCTTTTGTACGCAAAACTTTTCCAAAACATTCCTACAACGTTAACTTGCTAGCATGCTAGTCAATAAGGATGTATTACGTTTAGAGCAGGGGTCCCCAACCGCCGGTCCGCGGACCGGTACCGGTCCGCCGGGCATTTGGTACCGGGCCGCACAGAAAGAACTTGCCTTAATTCCGTTTTATTTATTTCGGAATACGAAATATGTTTTATTTTGAAAAACTACCGGATTCTCCGTTACATTCGTCTGTGTTACGCTTGACACACGTCAAGCCACGCTTCTCCTTCACGTGACCGATTACTTCAAAACAAAACGCGGGAGCTCGCAAAATGAGTAAAAAAAAAACTGCTGGAGATCGCAAATGACGGCGGCCTTAAAAGTACGTTCGAGACAACTGGATTACAGTTGTCTCGAACGTACTGTTGCACTGTTGCTATTTCCGACATCCTACCAGTATGAGACGGGGGGTTTCTGCAGCAACGGCGACGAAAACAAAATTACGAAGTAGACTGGACATAAACCACACACTTGAGGTGTCATTGTCTCCTATTAGCCCGAGATGGGACCGTCTGGTTGCAGAAAATCTAGCTCGGTGCTGTGGTGAGTCGTCATTTTCATGCACTTTGAATTTGCGTTGTATCGTATTTTGAAGGCATTAAACATTGCCATAGTGATCGGAGTGTTGCGGCCAGATTAGACGCTCCTTGTGTTTATTATTATATTTCGAAAACGCCACAGTTTTCATGCAGCTCATACCATATTATTTTGTTGTATTATTTCCGCCACACCTTAATTGCCGGTCCCTGAAAATATTGTCTGACATAAACCGGTCCCTGGGGCAAAAAAGGTTGGGGGCCCCTGGTTTAGAGTACCTTGAGGCCTGGAGATTGGTTTTGACAACATCTGTGCATACAATGTTTCCAAAACATTCCTATGACAGAGAACAATTTATCTTTCAGCGTCATATTTTGGGCAGTTTGACCGTGGGCCAATTTTATGATGGTGCTAACTTGCTAGCGCTGTTTGGAGGCCTCGGGAACGGCAATCATGTTCCTGAGTCAAAGCAAATCAGAATTACTGTTCTAACATTTTTTTTCAAGACTATTTTGAAAACACCCGGTTTGTGAACATTTTCAATAATCCTAGCCGAGGATATAAAACAGTCAAGTTGTTGGCAGGTGGGCACCCGTGTCAAATTTATGACACTTGCTTGGCCAATAAGCTACATCGTGTTATGTTGGGAGTACCCCATGTCCTTAACCCGCCTGTTATGTTGCTTCTCCGAAATAAAAAATCATGCTCATGGGTCAATTTGAAGCATCTGGCAAATGAAAACTGTGCATATGTGAACAGAACGGACCTGTGGCTCAACCTTTGGATGACGCTAGTTAGCCAATAAGCTTGAATGTGTTACAGCAAGGATACCTGGTGCAGGCTTTACTCAATAGAGCGGAATGCAAAAACATCGCAAGTGAACTTCGGAGGGATGTTAAGTCACATTACGAGGACAAACGTGCTCTCTGTTGTGTGTGATTCCGTGATTATTTGACCTAAAACAAAAATGCAGGGCTATAGTTTTGTTCTATTTTCGAACATTTCTCAAACTTAGGTCAAGCCATTGGTAGTAAGTGACCAAACGGGGCGATTCAATTGCACTTACCAAAGGCCGTTGGCACAGATTTAGTGTGTTATTCTTGACAGTTATTATCGGTTGCCCACTATGAAATTCCACACCTAACGGGGTCTCGATATCCAATGCTGATAAATATAAACATGAGGAACAGAACAATTTTAGCAAGGCAGTTGTGGTGGGGTTGAATACGCAGCTCCGCTAACTGGAGCGTCTGCTACGTGATGAGTGCGTTTTTGTTTGGGGGTGGATTTCCTTTCCGCGGGATGCCGACTGACCTCGGATGAATGTCAACGGGCATCTTGCCGACAAATTACAATCAAAGAAAAAAAAACCTTAATTGCAGCTGTAGTTATGGTAGACGTATTTTGCACGATTTCTTAATTGTCTTGATTCCATCAGTGCTGTAAAATATAATCATCAAGTGCTATTCTGTTGTGTGTTTAGAAAGTTGGTAATCCACCCATCTTTTCTAAAATAGGTAGTGGATGAGAAACAACTGTGTTGCTTTCCATGTCTTGGAGGGGATACTTGCTGTTTAACTCAGCAGTTAAAGGCACCCCCCAAAAAACACTGTTAGCATGTACGCTATACTAACCAGAATGATATACACAGAACTGGTCGCCAGCCAATCGCAGGACGATTTACACTCACATTCACACCGATGGATGATTTAGTCTTCAGTTAACCTACCACGCATGTTTTTAGAAGGTGGTGAGCAACCAGCATGTATCTGTAGAAAACCCCACACAGCTATGGGAAAAACATGCAAACGCCACACAGGAAGGCCGAACCTTTGAGGCAGATGTGCTAAGCAGTTGGCCACCATGATGCCAGAAATAACTCGAGAAACGTCTGTGGCCAGTGTTAATACACAAGGACATGTTGTATAACTCAACGTTGAAACAGTTTGTTAGCATTTTCTACGTTTACAAGCATGAGAGCTTTCTAGTATGCTAGCTCAACAAAATAGCTCGATATATAGTACAGATATTTGAAGAGATTTTGACCTAAAAATGATATGTTACCACTTTCTACATTGATTATCTTAAAATGCACCATTTGAAGCCTTGAAGTTTATGTGTTTGCATTTACATTATGTTTAGATGCATTGAACATGCGTACCCCAACAATTGACTATGGAAATGCTTAATTTAGTCTCGAATTCCACCTTTACGAGTAGACAAAGATAGTCAGCAAAATATTAGTGTTGCATTTGATATATTGGAGTGACACTTGTGTAACTTGACATTTAAACATTTTAAAAATGGGCTCGCTGGGCATTTTCCAGCTAGCTCACAAGAGAAGTCACAATGGTAAACATTCCATTTCAACTTTATTAATACACAGCACAAAAAAATCAATTTTGCATTCCAGTGGGATACATGTTGTGCAACTTAAATGACACACACAAAAAAAAAAAACTGTTTTAGTTAAGTGTCCAGCTAGCTCCCCAGATTTCTCACTCAACACTTTTAGTCCATCACTGAAACGTTATTAAGTTAATAAGTCATACACAACACAATAGACCCAGATGGAGAGACCTGGTAACTATGGTTGGCTCTACGCGCCATGAAGTGCAAGAGGACTAAAGAAAGAAAACACAACACATTGCAGTGTGCATTCCAGGGGAATATACACATACATTGTGCAACTTGATATTTTTTCCGAAAAATAAAAAATTAAAATGTTTGTTAGCATTTTCTATGTTTACTGGTGTTGAACATGTGCTCAAGCAAGCTCATGTGAGAGCCCACTATGGAAATACTTAGCATCAAATTAGAGCTTCAATATAGAGCTTAGTTACTTAAAAATGTACTAAAGATTTCTGTTCCATGCATTGGGGAAAGTAATTGATGTGTAACTTGACAAAACATATGTGCCTGTTTGTAATTTCCAGGTCTGTCATGAAACAAGTCATGCAGGAATTGTGACATTTAGACTCAAATGTGTACTTTATTAACACTAGGAGTACATGCAAAGATAGTACAGGACATACTGTATTACAATTTTGCATTCCAGGAGGATACATGTGCAAATTTACATTTAAATGAGAAAAAAATATATTCCTTGACAGTTTACTCGAATTACATATGCGCACAAACTTGGCTCATGTGGGAAAAGCTTCATTTAGTCGCAAAGACAGCTTTATGATATAGTCAAAAAGATATTAAAATGTTCTATTACATGTACTGAGCGCTAGCGAATTTTAAGTCACTGTGAAAACGCCTGACTTTGACCCTAAATCAAGCTTTATACGAGGATACCAAGTGCAAAAAAGTAATTACCATACATGCATTTTCGAATATGCGTTAGAAATGTATTACTGATGTTTTTTTAACGTACCAATTATTTAGTTATGGGCTAACTAGGGTTGTGCTAATATTTTAGCACACGGCTACAACGAAGGCCGAACCTTTGAGGCAGATGTGCTAAGCAGTTGGCCACCATGATGCCAGAAATAACTCGAGAAACGTCTGTGGCCAGTGTTAATACACAAGGACATGTTGTATAACTCAACGTTGAAACAGTTTGTTAGCATTTTCTACGTTTACAAGCATGAGAGCTTTCTAGTATGCTAGCTCAACAAAATAGCTCGATATATAGTACAGATATTTGAAGAGATTTTGACCTAAAAATGATATGTTACCACTTTCTACATTGATTATCTTAAAATGCACCATTTGAAGCCTTGAAGTTTATGTGTTTGCATTTACATTATGTTTAGATGCATTGAACATGCGTACCCCAACAATTGACTATGGAAATGCTTAATTTAGTCTCGAATTCCACCTTTACGAGTAGACAAAGATAGTCAGCAAAATATTAGTGTTGCATTTGATATATTGGAGTGACACTTGTGTAACTTGACATTTAAACATTTTAAAAATGGGCTCGCTGGGCATTTTCCAGCTAGCTCACAAGAGAAGTCACAATGGTAAACATTCCATTTCAACTTTATTAATACACAGCACAAAAAAATCAATTTTGCATTCCAGTGGGATACATGTTGTGCAACTTAAATGACACACACAAAAAAAAAAAACTGTTTTAGTTAAGTGTCCAGCTAGCTCCCCAGATTTCTCACTCAACACTTTTAGTCCATCACTGAAACGTTATTAAGTTAATAAGTCATACACAACACAATAGACCCAGATGGAGAGACCTGGTAACTATGGTTGGCTCTACGCGCCATGAAGTGCAAGAGGACTAAAGAAAGAAAACACAACACATTGCAGTGTGCATTCCAGGGGAATATACACATACATTGTGCAACTTGATATTTTTTCCGAAAAATAAAAAATTAAAATGTTTGTTAGCATTTTCTATGTTTACTGGTGTTGAACATGTGCTCAAGCAAGCTCATGTGAGAGCCCACTATGGAAATACTTAGCATCAAATTAGAGCTTCAATATAGTTACTTAAAAATGTACTAAAGATTTCTGTTCCATGCATTGGGGAAAGTAATTGATGTGTAACTTGACAAAACATATGTGCCTGTTTGTAATTTCCAGGTCTGTCATGAAACAAGTCATGCAGGAATTGTGACATTTAGACTCAAATGTGTACTTTATTAACACTAGGAGTACATGCAAAGATAGTACAGGACATACTGTATTACAATTTTGCATTCCAGGAGGATACATGTGCAAATTTACATTTAAATGAGAAAAAAATATATTCCTTGACAGTTTACTCGAATTACATATGCGCACAAACTTGGCTCATGTGGGAAAAGCTTCATTTAGTCGCAAAGACAGCTTTATGATATAGTCAAAAAGATATTAAAATGTTCTATTACATGTACTGAGCGCTAGCGAATTTTAAGTCACTGTGAAAACGCCTGACTTTGACCCTAAATCAAGCTTTATACGAGGATACCAAGTGCAAAAAAGTAATTACCATACATGCATTTTCGAATATGCGTTAGAAATGTATTACTGATGTTTTTTTTAACGTACCAATTATTTAGTTATGGCTAACCTAGGGTTGTGCTAATATTTTAGCACACGGCTACAACGCTTGAAGTCACCTTCCAAGGAGCGGTCGCTCTGTCACCCTTACCCCCGCGGAGCCGATTGTGGCCGTCGGGCATGAATGGCGAGACAGCTCAGGAAGGTTAAGAGGGCTTTTATGAATGAGGCCGGCGTCACGCTAGTTTTTTTAACGTACCAATTATTTAGTTATGGCTAACCTAGGGTTGTGCTAATATTTTAGCACACGGCTACAACGCTTGAAGTCACCTTCCAAGGAGCGGTCGCTCTGTCACCCTTACCCCCGCGGAGCCGATTGTGGCCGTCGGGCATGAATGGCGAGACAGCTCAGGAAGGTTAAGAGGGCTTTTATGAATGAGGCCGGCGTCACGCTACCGCAGCACAAACATCCTCCTCCGATGCCCTTCGGCCCCTTCGACTGTTTCTCACACACCCCCCACTTTCCAACCGATAGTTAGTTCCCACCAACGCACATTTACGTCCACACACACACACACACAAATCGACACCGCAGAGCCAAAATGGCGAACCAGCATAACAAACGTCTCCATGTTGGCTCGTTAGAGAAGCCTCGTGGATGCTCACGGAAACGAGGCGTTTAAGGCACGTTGACGTTATTTTAACCAACACAAGCATGCTAAATATGGGCTTGGCTACATAAAGGCTCATTTTTCTACCGATGTTTTTTTTTTATGAATGGGGGTATGCAAATGAGGCGCGATTGAGAAAGACATGGCGGATGAGGCGTATCGGATATCTCATATCCTGTGAGACTTCCCCTTTCGGTTAGAGGCACCACACACACACACACGCACAAACACACACACGGAGCTAAAAAACAAAATAACACACGCGCCGATAGGATCAAACCGCGGCCTTTTCTCGCTTTTGTTTGATTTGACGTAGTGAGAGTTCCAAGCACGCTCAGCCGAAGGAAGTCTTTGGAAAACGGGGGGGGGGGGGGGTGGGGGAATGCTGGACGGGGGTCCTTTCACAAAATGTTTCCGATCCACCCACGCTTCTCCTTCTCCTCCTCCTCCTCCTATACCACCACTACCTCCTCGTCGTTTTTCTCCAAACACAACATGCGCCTTTCGAGCTACCCACACAGTCACTATTAGATTCTGTTGTCTTGTAACATCATGAACAGAAGGTATTTATAAAAGTAGTCGAGACCAAGTTGAGCATGAGAGGGGGTGTAGTGGGAGAGCGCAAAGGGGGGTAAAATGGAGGGGTGGGGGTTTATTATACGGTTACTTACTCGTTTGGGTGTGTTTCTTCTTCTATCATGTTTCCTCGCTTCACCTCAGGTCACGTAGCGCGGCGGATGCGTTCTTCTTCGGCCTCGTCATCGCGTCGATCCCCGCTACAAATCCACATTTATCACCAAAGTATCCGACTGGAAGTCTTTTGTGTGCAATGCGAGCCGTCCCACTTCACCTCCCTCCTCTTCTACCTCGCCAGCCAGCTGCTTTTCGATTGCAAATGTCGAGCCCCTCTCCTCCCGATATGCTCCAACTTTTCAGAGGGCCAGCAGGTAGTGTTCGTCCGACGCAAGCTCCCCCCTCCTTGCAGGACAATATGGACTCGCCCTCAGGTGCTGGCTCGTTGTCGTTTTTTTTGCCCCTCTCGCTCCCCCCCAAAATGTCCTCCACACGACGGTCGCTGTGATTATAATGTTAAAATCGCGTCGTCGTCGCCGTGGGGTGGCCCCGCCAGAGCCCCATCTCTTGCGCTGCTACTCCATGTTGGTTTGCGAGGGAGCCAGGCAAGCAGGCAGACAGCCCGAGTCGCTCCAGCGATGCCGGGGGAGGAGAGAGGGAGTTGGAGGAGGGAGCAGGGCGGAAGTTGTGACGTCGGTCTCCAGTTTGGTGTCGGGGCTGCAAGCCACATGCCCCTCCACCCCCATCATAGCTCCGCTAACCCCGATATAGATTACTTTCTACCTCGTCGTGCATAAAATATAGTTTCATTCTCTTATTAACTTGCACAATACTTGTCCTGAGAAAATGAAGAAGAGGAAGAAAGTCACTGGAAACATGTTCATCGAAACGACGTGGTCCCGTAGCTTCGCTGATGTTGTGACCCGCCTCACACAAGAAGCTAAATTACGTTATGGGAATTGCAAATATACACGTTACTAGCAAATGCTTCTTCAAATCAGGCAGGGAATTTTTGAATGCCAGAGGTTGGTAGTTTTTAGACTGGCACAATACATTGCATTCTCCATTAATCGTTCTCGGAGCTGACAACATCAATTTTTCTAAATCAAGCCATGCAAGACATTCCTTGCTTCTCTGAATCTGTTGTATCATCCTTGTCATCACTCTGTGGGTCACATTCCTCAATGTTGCCATGGTCTTTGTTTTTTTTTTCACCCCGTAAATCCGTGAAATCTCAACGAATCAGTCAAGCTCTCAACCGCTGTTTTTAGTTTTACGTTTTTTTTAATAGTTTGTCACCATATGCAACAATTGAAAAATAATGAGCCGATTTCACATAGTAAAAAGCAGAAAGTATAAAGATAAGTTTTGAAGCAAACATGTAGGCAGTAAAAGTAAAAAAGTTGTCATAAAAATAGAAATCTACGAAAGATCAGTAAACAGTACTGTATTTTATTACTTGTGTGTTTGTGAGAATTTGTTGAAATTTTGCTGTCATTTTTAAGGACATTTTTTTAGTTCAAATTTAGACCTGCTGGACCCAAAGTAGAACGTTTTAGGCCTTGGCGGAGGTCTATGTTCATCTCACCTCTGTGTGGCAACATGGAGTTCCAAACTCCACATGCTTGATTATGCAAAAGCCAGATTAAAGAGGTTCAGTTTTAGTGAGACAATCGTTGTGGATTGATCTTTTTCACACCTATTGATCCACTTAAACCGTGAGCAAGTCAGCTGATTTAGTGCCACTGTTTACACCACCACTAAACACTAGACTGCATTGTTTGTTTTTGTAAAGAGGGGCTCAAGTCTGGACTAATCCCCAGACAAGGTTTCATGAGAAAGCGCTATGTTATAGCGTCCTCTACTGGTCATTCTTGCCTCTGTAAAGTACAAAAGTATTGTAATAGGAAACATACTGTTATACATTAATTAAATAGAATGTAAATAATTAAACATGTCGTGCATCATGATTCCATGCTTCAATGCTCCATGAGGGGGAAGTATAATATAATCTTACAAAACTGTAATTCACGTTGAAAAGTTTTCCACAGTTAAGCACACTGAATAAGATGCAGTAATATTCGTCGCTTTTCGCAGAAGATACAAATATGGTATGTTGTCCGTCTACATGTGTTGATGCCAAGTTTGCGTTCAATTATCCGTACTGTCAAGGGTTGGTTATTACTACTGCATCATCAATGCTAGTTTTGTGAGCACGTTTATCGAGTTTTGTACTTCATGTTAGCATTAAGCTAACGAGTTTTTGTAAATGATAACCATTTGGTTTAACTCGCACGATGTGTAGTCCTTGTTGTTACATGTTTATTAATCTTGACTGGGAATGCCACTAACCATCTTGAGGCAAGCACACGGCCTATTTTTCTTTGAAGAATTGTTCCGCTTCTTGTGTGCAGCTTGCTGCTAGCGTTTAGCTCTCCCTTTATTTAAAAAAACAAAACAAAACACACGTGCTCACATACAACTGAAAATATCTCCTACTAAACAAAATACTCTTGTTTTAAAATAACATTTTAGATTTTTCTTGTATGTTTAAAAAACATTTTTTTAAACCAATATTTAATTATTTTTTTCCTGTGGTCCACATTACTCTTGCTAATCGGTAATTAGATCGAAACATCAATTTCATTTTACGATGAGCTCATGAGTAAAAAGAAAACATCTATCAATGCCCAAATACTTAGTTATTCGTGGTACCTTTTCCTCGAATCTGACCTCTCTTTCCACATGGCCAATGAGTGACCACTAAACGAGGGCCAACACTGGCACCATGTGGCTCAAATGGGAACGATCCTAGCGCAAAACTCAGGAGGCCAAAAAAAAATTCTCCGAACTACGAAATTTCAAGTCATTCATTCTTGTCTCTAAACACTAATAGACATACATACGTACACTTCTGTTTGAGATCCATCTCATCATGCCTCTTATTAGTTACATACATCGTTTTCGAAACATGTGGTCTGCTTTATCTCCATGCATTGAAGGCTCAATTAATCCAAAAGGTCTCTACTGTGTGTGCGTGCATGTACAGAAACGCTTTATACGAGAGAAGACCACTCATTCATCACCGGCCGAGTAAACACCAGTGAGTATTTTTCACTGTCTCCAATGGTGATGTATCGAGTAACACGGCCGTAAATTTGGGGACTAAACTGCCTGTTATGACTATACATTTAGTTCTTATTTGACTGGTAAAAAATACATTTGGAGAAGAATGCTATGAATCCAGAGTGTTTTGACAGAAGTGTTGGTATGTAAAAAAAAAAAAAAGTGGAAAAAACTCAATTCTAAGTGAAAAAAATGTCACTTAAAAAACTTTTTGTTAAAAAATGATAAAACAATTGTAATTATAAAAAAAACTCAGAAAAAAATCACAATTTTAAAACTGTAGTCAAATTCAATGAAACTAAAAGAAAGGTGGGATAAAACTAATTAAAAAATAATCCCACAATACAAGAAATCTTGTTATTTTAAACCTTCTTAGAATTCTTCTTCTTATTATTATTTTAATCAGATTTGAACAATTTCTTATCCCAAAAAATAAATTCTCATAATTGTGAAGAACCTGAATTTAAAATACTCATACAGGAAATCTGAAAAATTGTCATACGTAATTGAAAATAATTCCCATAAAATTTAAGGAAAACATTATGCTTTGTGACAGAAACACTTCACATGCTTACTCTATTTTCAGCTTCTGCTCACCGAACTGAGCTCTCAATATCATACTTGAAGGTTTTGAACCTCAGACAAAATTTGGACTGAAATGGACCTAATTTGTCTTTAATTCAAACCACACTGTGAAACCAGAACACATTCATCAGCTCTGACTCCATGACCTCTCTCCATCCCCATGCGCAGCCCCCACGGACCCCCCCAACCCCACCTCCTCAGCCAGTCGGAAACTATCCAGCCAGCGTCTCCATGTCTGTAACTTTTGTACACTTATGAAGCCCAAAGAAGACCCCCGCCCCCTTTAAAATCAACAACACACACACGCACACACAGACGCACGTCTGTCCTACGTATCACAACAGCCCACATCCAGGTGATAAATGAGGTCGCCCCCCCAGTGTGTGGTTGGAGTTCAAAGGTCACCGTAACTGTTTTAGTGGGGTTCGAGGGCATGGAAAAGTCAGCGGGAACCCACTTCCCCTGATTAGCCAGCCTCAGCCACCAGGGGGAGACAGACACTCATGTTATGCTGTGCATCCTTTCTGAGCCATTTCGTTCAAGAAGAATCTTAAACTAGAACGTTCAAATTCAATATGAAAACACATTAGAAAACAAAGACAAAATAAAATCAGAATGAATATAAAAAAGGGACAAATACATCTTGAAAACGCCAATAAAAATAAAACATTTAAAGAATAAAATAAAAATAAAAACAACATCTAAATAAGAAATAAAATAAAAAGTATGATTTTTTTTTCCCCCACCAAAAATATATGTTTAGTTTTCAGAAATATTTTGGTTAAGAAAAACAACAGAAAAAAAATGTAAATTAAATACAAATGAAAAGAAAAACATTAGTTACAGAAAACAATGAATTCAAAAGAAGATTAACAGGAACAAAAATCTAAACTATAAAAAAATGTTTCCACTTTACATAAAATTCATAAAAAAACTAATAAAGATCAAATAAAAAAAAATAAATGCAATTAAAAACAGGAACAAAATGGTTCGCTCATAGCTGACCTCACATTCGTCTTCTTTTAATTTAACTAACAGCGCCTCTGCTGGTTTCTGCTCAGCAATGCACTGACATTTTTCCTCAATGGCTTCAATCAATCAATTTGTAACGATGTGTTAATTTATGTCTTTGCGGGAATCCTTCATCGTAATGCTTCCCAATAAAATACACTCTGGAAGTTAAACATACTGTATTTAGAGACAGTATTTTTACTAATTCTAAACAGATTGTTCCTAGAAATAAAATGTTTTATAAGAAAGGCTTTTCTGAAATGCTGAGTCATTTTGAACATCCTTTGACGTTAGTAAATAAAAATATATTTTGCCCAAGTGTTTTGGCAGAGGCTTGATATGTGCATCAAAGGCACATTTGTCTCACATACCGAAAAGGCTCACGAGCTAAATCATTTTGACGTCTCCAGGAAATGGATGCAAGTCAACGTCCTCTGAAGTGATATGGAAGCATGATTGTGTGTGTGTGTGTGTGTGTGTGTGTGTGTGTGTGTGTGTGTGTGTTGTGCAGGTCAGTCCCGAGGTCATCAGTGTTTAGTCTGTGCTTTTTGCCTGAGTGGTGGCTCCACTTTTCCGTTCGCCTTGCTGAGATTTATTGCCAAACTGTCTCAACTTCGGCCTTTTTTCTTCAGCGCACTGTAGATGTTGTGTGTGTGTGTGTGTGTGTGTGTGTGTGTGTGTGTGTGTGTGTGTGTGTGTGTGTTTATTTCTCCTTTCCAAGTGATTATCCTCAACTATTAAATTGATTCAGAAATGTTATCCCAATAGAGAATGAGGGAACCACAGCCGTGTAAGATAACATTAGCTTGTGTGTGTGTGTGTGGGTGTGTGTGCGCGTGTGCGTGTGCGTGTGTGTGTTTTGTCATTTCTATATGCGTATCCTCAAACATTTCGATTTTGTGGAAATTTCACCCCAGAGGAGACTGAGGGCGGTGACAAAACGGGCTGCTGTAGCAGAGTGGAGTATGTGCAGTGCCACACTGCACCATCCGCAGCTACAGAGTAAACTCATGTTTGCATGTGTTTCATTTCTGTAATCTTGAGCGGTGTATTGTCAAATCGATAAGGCAACAAATCATTTTATTTGGATTCGACTGAGATCAGCAAGAAAACGGACCATTGCAGCAAAGTAGAGAATGTGGAATATTACAGTGCCGCGTCCAGAGCTAGGGCAGAGCAACCCAGGAAGTTAATAGCGTGTGTATTTTTGCTGTCATTTCTAACCGTGTATCCTCAAATGTTACATTACCGTTGTAATTTCATTCAAGAGGAGACTGCGGGCAGAGCAACAGGGTAGGTTAGTATGGATGTGTTTATTTTTGTCTCTTCTAACTATATATCCTCAAGTATCAATAACGGCAAAGCAATTTTATATTCGAGTGGAGACTTAGAGTAGGACGAAAACGGACTGCTGCCGCGAAGTGGAGACTGCGGAGTATAACACCACAGAAATGATGGATGGCGAAAGATGTGATAGCACAGAAGCAGCTCCGGTAATGAACTCGAGCTTGTCAGAAAGTGAGTCCGAAATAGAATAGATCCATCCAAATGAGTTTAAAAACATCTTAAGTCTGTCTCGGCGGGCTCTTTGAGTACATCAAATGCAATCAACAAACAGGACCTTTTGAACCATCCCCCATCCCGCCGCCCCCGTTCCCTCACCCTCATGCGGGCCCGTTAGCTGTTTGACTGGACTGTACATCATACTCTTGGATGGCTTCTAATTGCAAGTGACGGCTGTGTTTCTGTAGTGGTCAGTGTGGATTCTTTTGTGGAGGGGGAGTCTGGAGCCAGAACCTCGAGACGCAGATAGACAGCGTCTGAACCCCCCCACGCCCCCTCCCCAGAACCATTATAGGACATCCACTTCTGCTGGGGGAACCAGTTAATCAGTGTTTTGATAATTCAAGGTTGAAAGAGCCCATCAAAAGTTCAAAGATCAGATTTTTTATTTAACCATTGGCCTTGTGCGTCATCCACTCTCCCAGTAGCAGGGCCATACGCTAATGACACTTTGCCCCTGCTGTGCTCTACTCCACAGTCTCCACTTTGCTGCAGACACCCTCAGTCGGCTCTCGAATAAAATTCGTGTCATTTTGAGAATTGTTTAGAAATGTTGATACTTGGCAGACATTCTCACGTTAGATGTGTTACAGCACTCCAACTCTACTGTGTTCAACTCCACAGTCTGCACTTGGTTGCACCAGCCCATTTTCTTTCTTCCGTTTGTCTCCTCTTTCATGAAATCGCTGCATCTTTGTAACATCTTAGGATAAAAGGCTGGGGCAAAAAGTGCAGACATTGGTATACCCTTTCACTGGAGTATCACACTCCACAGTCTCCAGAGTCTCCACTTTACTGCAACTGCCCTCAGCCTCCTCTCAAATCAAGATCGTTTCCTTACCAACATTACTACAGTTATTCTTCTCCATTGTTTGGTTGTATGGTAGCGTGTTTTCATAGTCGGTCCATCTCTTGATATATTCAGACTACAGGAAGCAGTATTAATTTGCCATTTGCTCAGTTGCACTTTTAAGTTGTCATCAAAGTTGTTTGCACTTAACTGCCAATCAGTGTCGGTCCGCCTTGAGCGCTTGTTTTCTTTGAACACATTCTAAAAGTTCAGCCAGCGTGTCTTGTGTACGCCACACATGACAAGTCCCAAATATTTGCAATTGCTCATGACAGATTTGACATAAACAGCTTCTCATCTGCCCGGTCCGGAGCTAAACAAATGCGCTGCTGATCAACCAACCTGACTTGATCTTCCTGCTTTATTTTTAAACAAACCCACCACCACACACACACATATGCGCGCGAGCACACACACACACACACACACACACACACACACACACACACACACACACACACACACACACACACACA
>NW_017805840.1:809799-849345 GCF_001891065.2 Hippocampus comes | reverse complement strand
GTGTGCGTGTGCGTGTGTGTGTTTTGTCATTTCTATATGCGTATCCTCAAACATTTCGATTTTGTGGAAATTTCACCCCAGAGGAGACTGAGGGCGGTGACAAAACGGGCTGCTGTAGCAGAGTGGAGTATGTGCAGTGCCACACTGCACCATCCGCAGCTACAGAGTAAACTCATGTTTGCATGTGTTTCATTTCTGTAATCTTGAGCGGTGTATTGTCAAATCGATAAGGCAACAAATCATTTTATTTGGATTCGACTGAGATCAGCAAGAAAACGGACCATTGCAGCAAAGTAGAGAATGTGGAATATTACAGTGCCGCGTCCAGAGCTAGGGCAGAGCAACCCAGGAAGTTAATAGCGTGTGTATTTTTGCTGTCATTTCTAACCGTGTATCCTCAAATGTTACATTACCGTTGTAATTTCATTCAAGAGGAGACTGCGGGCAGAGCAACAGGGTAGGTTAGTATGGATGTGTTTATTTTTGTCTCTTCTAACTATATATCCTCAAGTATCAATAACGGCAAAGCAATTTTATATTCGAGTGGAGACTTAGAGTAGGACGAAAACGGACTGCTGCCGCGAAGTGGAGACTGCGGAGTATAACACCACAGAAATGATGGATGGCGAAAGATGTGATAGCACAGAAGCAGCTCTGGTAATGAACTCGAGCTTGTCAGAAAGTGAGTCCGAAATAGAATAGATCCATCCAAATGAGTTTAAAAACATCTTAAGTCTGTCTCGGCGGGCTCTTTGAGTACATCAAATGCAATCAACAAACAGGACCTTTTGAACCATCCCCCATCCCGCCGCCCCCGTTCCCTCACCCTCATGCGGGCCCGTTAGCTGTTTGACTGGACTGTACATCATACTCTTGGATGGCTTCTAATTGCAAGTGACGGCTGTGTTTCTGTAGTGGTCAGTGTGGATTCTTTTGTGGAGGGGGAGTCTGGAGCCAGAACCTCGAGACGCAGATAGACAGAGTCTGAACCCCCCCACGCCCTCTCCCCAGAACCATTATAGGACATCCACTTCTGCTGGGGGAACCAGTTAATCAGTGTTTTGATAATTCAAGGTTGAAAGAGCCCATCAAAAGTTCAAAGATCAGATTTTTTATTTAACCATTGGCCTTGTGCGTCATCCACTCTCCCAGTAGCAGGGCCATACGCTAATGACACTTTGCCCCTGCTGTGCTCTACTCCACAGTCTCCACTTTGCTGCAGACACTCTCAGTCAGCTCTCGAATAAAATTAGTGTCATTTTGAGAATTGTTTAGAAATGTTGAGACTTGGCATACATTCTCACATTAGATGTGTTCCAGCACCCTTTCACTGGAGTATCACACTCCACAGTCTCCACAGGCTCCACTTTCCTGCAACTGCCCTCAGCCTCCTCTCAAATCAAGATGGTTTCCTTACCAACATTACTACAGTTATTCTTCTCCATTGTTTGGTTGTATGGTAGCGTGTTTTCATAGTCGGTCCATCTCTTGATATATTCAGACTACAGGAAGCAGTATTAATTTGCCATTTGCTCAGTTGCACTTTTAAGTTGTCATCAAAGTTGTTTGCACTTAACTGCCAATCAGTGTCGGTCCGCCTTGAGCGCTTGTTTTCTTTGAACACATTCTAAAAGTTCAGCCAGCGTGTCTTGTGTACGCCACACATGACAAGTCCCAAATATTTGCAATTGCTCATGACAGATTTGACATAAACAGCTTCTCATCTGCCCGGTCCGGAGCTAAACAAATGCGCTGCTGATCAACCAACCTGACTTGATCTTCCTGCTTTATTTTTAAACAAACCCACCACCACACACACACATATGCGCGCGAGCACACACACACACACACACACACACACACACACACACACACACACACACACACACATATTGTAATTCTGCACAAACAAAATTGCCTCACAGATCTCATACGCCCGTCAGTTTTCCAGATTAGCTGTTCGGCATCAACTATCAAAGCTAACAGCGGAAAGTCTTTTAAAAAAAAGACTGTGTGTGTGTGTGTGTGTGTGTGTGTGTGTGTGTGTGTGCGCGCGCGCATGCACAGATCGACCCCCAGCCCCTGCCCTCGAAATCGGCCCTCTTTTGTTGGCGGGTTGCTCCAGGAGAGCGTTTTGATGGAGCCGCATCGATGTTCGGATTAGGGCACGCGTCCGTGATCAAGTGCTCAAACACTAGATAAGAGCAGAGGGAACACTCTTTAATCCTGTTAAAGAATAGCATCTCCAATGGATAAACAGATGGATGGACGGGCCTCTGTCACATGCGTTTTACTGTCAAATATCAAAGACATAGCAAGTAGAATGGAAATCAGGATAGGTCTTACCTCCGCCAAGGTTGAGGCTTCAACACAAATCTTGGCATTTCAACCTTGGGGGAGGTCTGCATGCTACTCAGTGTCGTTCCAACTGATATTTCCGATAAAATACACGGGGCAATAATTTGTTATGGCTCGTCCATGTCTTTTTGTTAGTATGTGACAATACACTACCTAAGACAACATGGCTGTAACCTGACTGGATGACTAGGTGACTACTTAATTGACCCAAATAGCTAGTTAGCCAGCTAGATAGCTAGCCAACTAACTACCTAACTAAGACTCATAAACTCTTTTTCTGTTTGGCGAGCTAAATGAAGAACGAACAGAATGCCTAACCATCTCTATCCAATTCCAACCACCTGGCAAAATAACTGACAAGCTAACTGACTGACTGACTGACTAAACGACGGACTAACTCACTGTCTGACAGACATACAAACTGACCAGTGTGCTAACTTCACTGCATAACTGACATGTTTCATGTTTTGCTAACCAACTAACTGTCAAACTAGCCGACTAAACTCACTGACAAGCTAATTGAACGACTAACCGGGTAGATGACAATCAAACTGATAAACAGAGTATTTAACAGAATGAAATGCTAAAAACTAGACAATCAACAGCGGTCAGAACCGCACATTGACTAAGCTTTTAATAAATGGACATTTATATATTGGTAGAGTCTATATCAAGGTAGTACCGGGTAGTCCTGTATTCGTGCTGTGAATGTGGTATTTAAAAATGTAGTTTATATCTATAAATGTATTATGGGCCATATGTATAAATGACCGCAGGTAGTTCCTCCTGTGTAGAACAAAAGAAAGAACAGCAAGAGAAAAAAAAAAGATAGGTGTCCATTCACAAGTTTTGTCTCCACACGGCTTTTCATTTTCACCCTGACTTGCGCGCGAGTGTGCCGCAAAACTGTTGAAATTGGCTGCTGAGATGGCTTTGCTTTCGCGGCCTGTCAGCCTGAAGTAGATGTGTGAAAAGGTAATACAAGCTAAGCTTTTATTCTCACTCTCACCCCCCCACCCCCATCCCACTTTTTGTACCCCTTTTTTTTTCTTCTTTTCTTCTTCTACTACTCACTACCACGTTGACTCCTCCGCTTTGTCCTTGTCCATGCCGTCCAATGACGACACTTTCAACACAATTCCTGCTGGTCGTTTTTAAAGTGTTTCTTCGCCCAAAGGTATAAAATGACAGACTATTAAATGGGCGGAGAAGGGGGTGGGGGGGAATGAAATCATATAATTTTACGTCCCTCTGGCATTTCTTAATTTCTGTCAATCATCTGTTGATTAAACTGAAGCACTCTCTTACTTTACGTACAACCTTGTTCTCAGTTTCCATTGTGCTCTAATGTTTGCCCGTTGGTCGGACAAAGAAAGTAGAGCAAAGTGTCTTTTCAGACCAATTCTGAAGCTGTTGAATGGAAAACTCTGAAATTTAACGCTCAGTTTAGGGCTTTGGCTGCACAGTGACCAAGTGGTCACCAGTCAAAAGCAGGACACACAAACAGGGTGAGTGAAAAGTAACTAAGCATTCCAATTTGAATGTGAAATAAAATTTCGCATCACAAATTCAGTGAAACAAATGCTACCTGTTCTTTATTCCATGTGAAAATGAAAGTAAATCTTATTTCAGTGTACGCACCGGTGGCGTAGATAGCACCAAACCAACAAACAGTTAAGTGAGTGGCCATCTGGAAAATATTAAGATAAGAAAATACGAATCAGGCAAGAAATCCACATGAGTGGCTTCTGTTTCAAAAAATGTTTTTGTAATGACTTCAGTGATGCTTAAAAGTTCATGGGATTTAAACAAGAACCCTGAACTGGTCACCAGCCAATCGTAAATTACTTAAGTCATGTTCACACTTATTTTTTGAAGAGTCTTCAAATGACCGCAGACGAAAACTGACGCGAGCACAGTGAGAACATGCAAACTCCACACAGGGCGGCCGGAGCCGAGATTCAAACCCTGAACCTCAAAACCGTGAGGCTGATGTGTCGCCCTGATGAAAAAAGATACATCCCGTCAAGTCAAATGCAAGCCTTGTTGACTCTCTGCTGACAAGTCCTTACACGTCAAGACGTGCCGATCCCACCGCCGCGTGGAGATTAAAAACACCTGTTGGTAAACAAAACAAGCATCCCGCCGAGGCCGCCGCTAATCACGCGCGCATCCTCTCGTGTCACGAAGCAACCCGATATCCCCCTGCCAAATCCTCGCTGATTAACTCCCGACTGTTTAACATTCACAGAGAAGCGCCTGCGTAAAAAAGCAGGCAATCCCAGGCGTGGGCGCAATTAGCTCTTAAATAAAGTGCCTGCTCCGCCGCGCTTTAGCAACATTTTAATTAGACAAACCTGCTTGAAGTGCACCACCCCCCCCCCCACCCCTCGTTTTTGGGTCAAATAAACAGGCCTGTTTGCCTAGAAAGAGCTCCCTGGGGGAGGCACTCAGTGATGAGGGTGCTCAGGGCAGGAAATAGAGAGTTTACCCGAGGAGATAATGGCTGTTTGTTTCTTTTGAAGGAGATCCAACGCTTCCTTAAGCCACTCGAGAGCCCAACACTCAGCTGCTCCATTGCCTTCCATGCTATGGTGGGAGAGACCATTCGCACCCTTTAAGTGGAGGATAGTGAAACCCCCCCTTTATCGCAGGGGATATGTTCCAGACCCACCTGAGATAGTTGAAAATCTGTGCCGTAGAAAAAAAAAAAAACACAAAATATTGTTATAGCCCACTGCTATACTTTTAAATACACTTCAACTTCGTAAAACATACTTTTTAATAATATTCCTCAGGTGTTTTTCCCATTCTTTGCCTGTTGGAAAACGGGAGCTCGATAACATCACTTTGAAGAAATGAAGAGGAAACTCTTGCTTACGGTTTGAAAAAAAAAAAACTGACATGAAACAAAAGATCAAAAGTAGCTTAATGCTAACATAACGTAATGCGAAAACGTCACAGGTGGGCTAATTGAAATTAGCATAGATGTCCCAGTAATTATAAACCTTCAAACTGTTACTTTACACACACATGGAGTGGCAATGCATAAAAAACAGAACATATAATATTACTAAGAGGCATATGATTTCCCTGCTCTGTGGGAACAATAAATATTACTGGAGGTTAATTGAGGACCTTTTCTGCCACTCCTTATTTCTTCAGCAAATATCCTGTTTTTTGTTTTGTTGTTTTTATGATTTACAGTAACAGCGGCTGTTATTTTTTTTTCATATTTGCGCAAGGGTGAACAGTGTTAAAAATGACTGATTATTTTTTTGTTGTAAATTTTACAAGCATTTGTTTTTAACCAAGTTTTACATTTTATAAAATTAATTAGGCTCTTTGATGTAACTGATTTTACTGTCAGTAAAGCTTTTTTACAGACATCGGAGCTGAATAATTGCACTAAGAAAAATGTTTTACAAAACCAAATACGATTTTTTTGCTTCTTCCATTGTAAGAATTCAGCTTGACAGTTATTTCTTTATCAGTCTCAAGCTGGTCTTGATGGATCTTATGTTTATTCCGAACATGCAAATGATGTACACCACTTACACGTGAAATTGACATTAGAACAAACAAACAAACAAACAAAAAAACCCCAATCTTCGCACAAAATGTACAACACAGAGAGAAAACACAACCGAAATGACACCGAAGTACATGTCCTAAAACGGGGGAGAGAAAGTGACATCACCATCAATATTGTTTATAATTATTATGATTTTTTTCCCCAACCATTATGATCACAAGTAACAATATCCTTTTAGTCTAAATTCACTAGTGGGAAGTAACAATTGATTAATTGTTGTAGTCTACTCAAGTGGAATTTTTTTTTCAGTATCTGCACTTTACTTGAGTGCTATTACTTGTACAAATTTTTCCTGGAGTCCCCAACATAAGTGCGTGAATACTTTCACCGCCTCTGGCGAAATTCTCCCAACCTGGATGCTTTTTGTCTCCTCGTTTCCATAGCAGTGTTATTATTTTTTTGGCCTCTGGAGGGCAGTGTAACCCCAGTGGTGAACAACTGGTCAGCAAGCTCTCCATTTGGACCTTGTTAAGTGCCCTCTGAGCGGTTGAGTTTCCAAGTACTTTGACCTCCTTCGATTAAATCCCGCTAGTTTAACTTTATTTTGTTCATTTTTTCAACCTTTTTGTATTGACTTTTGGTTTGTTGCGCTCCCCCAAAGAGAACGAATGGCTCCCATTAATGCACGTGGTATGTCATTCTACCGTTTCTGTCTTTGACCGTCATCCCATGTGAAAGTTTAAGCCCCGCAACCAATCCGCCGCTTTGTTTTTTATTTCTTTATTTCTTTATTTTTAATTCAAAAAGTGCTCGTTTACTAGCTTCTGCAACCCGGAAAGTTTCCTCTTGTTTTCTTGTCATCAGCTAGTGTCTCAAGATAAATTCCTTTGACAGAGCGCAATCTCTCATCTCCCCGCCGCCTCTTCTTAGACACGCCAATCAAGACGTATTCACAGTGAAGGGCCAATGACTTATTTTCTTAGATTCTTAGATTAGCTTGGAGAAAGTTGATAGACCTTAAAAGGCTTTGTTTTTCAACAGCCTTTGTTTTTCCCTGAGCGTTTCCGCGATGGGAATTAAAGCAAAGTTGGGAGTAAACCTTCCCAGCTATGATTTCTGGCCTTCTAAAGAAGAACAGGAAATTCACAAGTCTCTGCGTTTTTCCACTTTAATCGTTTTTGACTGATTTCCAGCTTTATTTCCATGCTTGGAAGCTGACAGCAAAACGGGGAAAGGACTTTAAGGGGTAACTTGTACGTGGAATTTTTGTGTCTATGACGACGAGCCCTCATCCAGTTAAAAATGTTCAATGCTTCAAACCCCGCCAAAAATGTTCTTGGACTTGTCAAAAGTACAAACTCCTGGGCCTCCATTTCACAGTAAAAGTACATTTAGACAAAGGTTCGAATCCCAATGTAAAGTACCGGCGATGGAAATTCACTGTTATAAGAAACACTTCTTCGTTTCAGTTCCAGGAACTTTCTGGTAGCGACCTCTCACAAATAACAACAGGGTCTTTGTTTTTGGTCTCAGCATCTTACCCAAGACTTAAATTTAGGCAATAGTTACTTCATTCTGCACACACTATGCTCCATCCTGGTTCCGAGTTCCATGGTAAAGTCCCCATCACCAAAACACATTTTTAGAAAGAGATCTCAGTAGAGCTCCGGACCTTTTTCTTACTTGCCATCATACCTGGTACTATTGTTTCATCCACCAAATACGTCCTCCAACTAGATATGTTCAGTGCTGGAAACCTCACCCCAAAGGTTCCTTTCAAATCGAACAAGCACCGTTTTTTTCGACATGGCTCAAGAACAACAAGCCTCTCTAATGGAGGCACAAAATAAAACATCACCTCGTGACAGATATTGTTTTCCGATATATAGCTGACAGAGAAAGAGAGAGAGAGCAAGAGAGAGAGAAGATACTTGGTCAGTCCAAACAGAGCTGTAAAGTGCCGCATGGTTAAGCCTGATGAATTAATAACAGGGAGGCAGATGGGTCCCAGGGGCACACTGGGAGCGCGGCAGCATGGCCGACGGAGTGCACCGTACGCGCACACACACGCGCGCGCACACACGCGCATAAGTAAAAAGTGAGGCATTTGCATAAAGTGAATCACAGGACAAAGAGAAACATCTCACTAAGCGCGCACACTTCAGTTTTCTTACTCATGACCTCATTAGTTTCCTTTGCTAATGTACAAATGTGGCTGAATTGAGTCATTAGCACACCTAATGAAGGCTGACCCGGCCGAAAATCAGCATCGAATGCGGATCAGCATTTTAGCTCCGACGCTCAATCGCACCGTTTTTTTTTTTTTTTTTTTTTTTTTAAACCAAGGAGTAATCGTATAGCGGGACTTCTCGAGTTTAACGATCAGTAGGCCCTCTTGCTCAATTAGCCAGGGATTTATCGTAAGCACAGATGCTTATTTATTTATTTTTTTTCATCATTTAAATTGCAACGCAGGGATGCAATTAGGTGGTTGTTTTTTCTCATTAGCTGGCCTGCTAACATCTTATTGGTCTGTCCCAGGACGCTTTTTGAAATCACGGTCACTGGAAGATGCTAACTTTTTTTGTTACACTTGGGCTGGGCAATAAAATGAAAATCTAAAAAAATTCATCCATCCATCCATCTGCCCTCTCAACCTCACTTAGTTCACGGGCACACAGGCATCGGGAGGCCGAGCTTCCTGTTTGTATTCTTTTCGTCTTCACGTGATTGCAATCGTTGGTAATGTCGCATCCCTCTTGTGTGATTGCAGATGTGGGTGACAAGCCAGAATGCGACGGCGGCGGCGTCATTTACGATGGGCAGACGGGTCAAGGTTACCGTGCAATCTTCTCTGTGGTGCGGGTGCGGGAGCGGGAGCAGGGTGAGAACATGATTACGGTATACTGTTTGTCACATTATAGAACATGCAGTACAGTATATGACTTTTTTTATTGCTTCGGCTGGATGATGTAACTTCCCAACCGTAATGCAGAGTTTCTATTTAGTCAGTGTGAGACTCTCATGGCGCTAAGTTAAGACTTCAATACTTCAAAAAAAAAACAAAAAAAAAAAACAATATCATCTTCCCAAAGTCTTTTTCAAAGACGTCAAGCGGCGAGTCATGCAATAAATACAACAATGGGCGGACTCTTGAGGCAACATAATGCCCAAGTCTAAATGCGCCCGGACTCCGGCCACCTTCTTGTCTTCTCGCTGTCCTCTCCCCATCGAGCGGCGTGGCGTCGTCAAACGGATCCTGTCGGAAACAAAACAAAATATCCATATTTCATCGGGGCGCCGGCGAAGGCCGTTTAGAAATGTCACATCAACTCACGCGCTGAAAGGTCTCAGCGCCATCGTTGTCATCCCGATCGGCCCACGATGAATAATTGAGAGCGTTCTCTCAGCCTGTCCGTCAGTAAAGTCATGTCGGGCGTAGATTTCACCTTGCGCCGAAGCCTCGTAGCGGTCCCGCTTCTGCGAGGCCTCCTTTCCAAAAAGTGTGTGAAGGCCTTGAATCAATAAGGACTGAAGAGAAGTCAGACACACCGCAGATGGCTGCCCACACCTGTACATACGCACACACAATCCCCCCCCGAACCCGAGGCTGTATCATGCGCCTGTCAGGCCGATGGCGCTCACGCGTGTTTGACTTTTTGTGCGCGTATGCCAAATATGGAGTTGCAGGAAGAAGGCAAAGGAGAAGATGAGGGTAGATGGTTGGAGGGGCTGTTTCTTTATTCATTACCCAGCGGCCTAGGGGGGGTTTTCATGGGGGACCTGGCAACAGCACTTCTCCCGGGCCCTTCGGTGAGTGTCACTCAGTGGCCTTCCATGCTACAAACCTGCAGCCTTCCTCTTCCTTTTCCTGGGATGTTCATCTTTGAACACTAGGCCCTCAAAAATATACTGTCGGGAATTAGATTGAATTTAAAAAAGTTTGCTTTTTCATATTTGGTTTCAGTCATAACGGCCCTCCGAGGGAAACGTTAACTAAAATGTGGCCCATGACAAAATGGAGTTTGACACCCCTGGTTTAGAACTTCCTGTCAGTCATCAAAATCACCAATAAAGAAACCTCTCACAACTTAGGATGTTACCCAATGCTTGGAAATGTTTTTTTTTTTTCTTGAGAGAGAAGTGGTCTTTGAAATGGCACCCTCAAATCTCCACTTTAAGGCATAGCTTCTTATTTCTTTGTTTCGGAGTATTCTCATGATCAAACCAAACACATTTCGTACAGCTGAGTTCAAATTCAAAAGGATGACAGGTTTTCATGCGATGTGATTCCCCCGGCAAAAAATGTTCACCGCCATGTCCCCGGCCAAGATAATTTCCCGCCCTCTCCCTCTGAAGAGAGCGCATCGATTACCGCGACATCACACATCTCTCTCCTGACCCCTTCCGCCTCGCTCTAACCCTCTCCGCGCCAAATTGATCAATGGCAATGTCGGGGGATCAATTCCTCAGGCTTTGGGGGTGTCAGATCCGATAGGACACGAATGAGGGCGCGCTGGCTGACGCTTCAAACAATTCAAATTGAAGGCCGCCATTGATACAAGAGATGAGCGGTGCGCATCCTGCCCTTTTTTGTGTGTTTTGTTTTGCTTTTCAATTGTTGTTGAGCCATGCGGTGCATGAGGAGAAGTGATTTGAAAGTACTTTTGACGTGCCCTATCCTTCACCTAGCAGCGGTCACTAACTTGGGGGGGGTCCTGTTTCAACCCAACAGTAGAAGCTGTTCCATATGGACACAGCCATACAAATGATTTCCATTGTTTCTTGCTTCCACTCCATTTTATCCATCCATCCATTTTCCGATCACCCTGAACCGGTTGCCAGCCAATCGCAGGGCACACAGAGACCAACAACCATCACTCACATCCAGGGACAATTTGGAGTGTTCAATCAGCCTGCCACGCATGTTTTTGGAACGTGGGAGGAAGCCCGAGTACCCGGAGAAAACCCGCGCAGGCCCGGGAAGAACATGCAAACTCCACACAAGGAGGCCGGAGATGGAATTGAACCTCTGCACTGTGAGGCCCCCCACTCTATATTAATGTCTATAAAATGTAAGCACGCGCATTTCTACAGGCAAAAAAAAAAAAAAAAAAAAAAAGCCTCTTCTTCATGACAAAACACGAAGAAAAGTCACATCAGAAATGGTACCAGAGAAAACAGCAACACTTAGAAGAAAGGAGGGATTGTAGGGGGAAAAAAACACACACAAAAGCATTAAAATTTAATTGAAAAATAAAAAGGATGCCGTCCCATGAAAAACATCTGAAATGGGTCTTGTGTGTGGCGGGAAGCGGCACGATGTACCTGAGGCACTGCAAAGTGTTAACACGGAAAACACATCAGAGGAAGAAGCGGACCGGGCTGTGGTGGTTGTGGGGGGGGGGGGGGGCATGCATAGAAACTTGCATGATACGTCCCACTTTGCAATTTATCTGCATGACGGGACTGCATGCGGCTGCCAGGTGGGCCACGCTACTTCTGTTCGTAAGCTGGTTCATCGTTAAGTTCAGGGTAGTCAGAAGATTTATGAAAACACACGGAGACACCCCGAAAATTTGCCTCGTGTCAGATTTCAGCAGTCGCTGACTAATTGACGAAGAAACACACATTCACCAATAGGCAAGTTCAATAACTCACCAGTAAACAAACCAATGGATCATCAACCCATCAACTAACCAACGAATGGAGCAACAAACTAGACAACGAATAAAATCACATCTAGCTCACCGACAAACCAACAACCAATCAATTTACCAATTTTCCAAGAAACATATCTAACCAATCAACGACCTCGTCAAAGAAATAAAAACACCCAATTGAACCTGAGAAATGACCGCAGCATTTTCAGTCTGTTTTGAGGTCATGTGACATTTCTCGTTCATTCAGAACAGTCTCGAAAAATAAACTAAATTTTGAAGTACGGTATACGCAACATTTTTTTCTCTCGACTTGCGCAAACTTAGTTAGTAAACGTCCTTGAGGACTCGTTGAAGAGTCTCGGTGGTGAAATGATGCGCCCGTGGCAATGTTTGAACATAAAGATGCATCTATAGAGGCGCGTGTATGTTTCAGCGTATTTCCCAGCTTGTCTTCTTCACACGTTTTATTTATTTTATTTGAACACGCGTTTATTTTGCGCGGCCATTCGGGACGTGCGGATTTCTCCCGACCGCACCGTGTTTTGATGGATGCTGAGAAAGAGAAGGAATTAGCCAGTTAAAGATCTCCAAAGACGTGCGGCCCCGTTTGTCTTTCTCAGAGTGTTCCCATCAAGTTGCGAGTTTGAAGGAGGCCACACAGGAACCACTATCAAGAGGCCAAACTCACACAAATACCCTCAAACTCTTCACACTCGAGCTCGCTTTAGCATTGCACGCTTTCGCAACTTGTCTTGCTTCAATCTCACACACGTACCGTACACCAAAAAAGCAAGGGAAGGGGAGGGAGGGCGGGGGGAGGGGGAATTGCAGATTGCGGCGCGCCATTATTCGTACAAGCACATTATTCTCCTTCCAGTCTACCGAAACGCTCTTATCGGTCCGTTTTGCTCCATCAGGGTCCCACTTGGCTAAAATGGTAACGAGCTAACTACCCACCCAACCAATTACTCAACTCACCAATGAACTAAACTATGCCGCGAAAACTTACAGATCAATCCAGGCAATCAGCCAAACACATCAAGACACGAGTCATCTAAGCCAGTGTTTTTCAAACTTTTTGAGCCAAGGCACACTTCTTTCATTGAAAAAATCTCGCGGCACACCACGAGCTGAAAATGTGAAAAAAAAAACCCCCGCTTATTTTAACAATTAACGTGTTATATTGTTACTATAACCGTTTTTTAACATTGAAGAATGATGTTATAACAGCTTGCATTGGAATCAAATGAACACAAAGAAAAAAGTAGTTTATAATCTTTCATATGTATTGTTTCACCGTCCTGCATTCATGCGTCACATGCATGCGTCACAAATTCGCTTGTCTGAAGGCTAAACACAAGGCAATTGGCTAGCTGTTGCTGCTCCCTAGCGGTATGAGAGGGTACTGCACGATTATTTTCTGAGCGATAGTCCGCAATGGCATACAAATTGGATATTTTCCTGCAGCACACCTGACAATGTCTCAGTGTGCCGCGGCACAGGGTTTGAAAAACACTGATCGAAGCAACCAACCAACCAACCAGCTACAAAACTTATAACCAACAAACTCAACCCAGCAATGAACCATACCAACCAACCAACCAAATCATGAACAAACACAGCAGCCAATAACCGAAATCAACAACTAGCATTTGGCTTGTATTTTGTGCAAAAACCCCAAAGAACATTTAGTTTCCGTGGTTGTATTTATATCTCAGTGCTAACATCCATATCAATACTCAGTTCATCTGTTTTTTTTTGTTCCCCATAAACACGTTTATGGCTTCCTAATGCGTTATCATGCGTTGTTATTATTTAGACTTATACCGACGGTTACGATATCTAGATATAAGTAATGGCCTTGGAGCTCAAAGAGATGTTTTTTTTTTTTCTTTTAATCCCAATCATCCATCGCAGGAGTGACGTTTCTCGGAGTTCACATCTATTCCGGCGTGGCACATTTAATTGCCTGAAACATTTCAAGCTGCCGGCGTTAAGACGAGAGCTCTCAGGTGGCTTCTCAAGAGGAAGGCTGATGAGAGGCTATATTAAGGTTGTTAAACAGCGGAAAGGGGGGCTTGAGAGGGTGTGGGGGGGGGAGTGGGGTAAGATCTCGCGGCAGCCCCGAAGAGACAAGAACCTTTATTGGAAATGTAATTTTTGTTTATCCGCAATCACCTGCCGGCTCGTTTGTTTTTACGGACGCGGCGCTTATAGCAAAAGAGCGGCCGAATCCTCCCAAGGATTGCTCTGCGGAGAGGCTGCGCTTTATTACAAATAGGAAGGCTTTCATTGCAGATTGGATAGGCGGAGCTACGCCGCTCTGCTCCGGAGATCGCTAGAGCAAAAAAAAAAGAATTCTGCCTTTAATAATTGAATTTGTTGCATTGTTATTAGCATTTCCTGGCATATCGCTGATGTCCTCATAAAGTTTACAAAAAAACATGCTTGAAAAACAATCAAACTGTTGCCTACACACTGTCTTCTCCAGATTGTTGCCCGACTTCGGGTATTCACCGTAGCTTCTTTTTCCAAAAAGATGATCATGACAATATCACAAATGTGAAATCAATCACGGCGGCCCGGTGGCCCAGTCGTTAGCGCATCGACCTCACAGTGCAGATGTACCTGCTTCAATTCCAGCTCTGGCCTCCCTGTGTAGAGTTTGCATGTTCTCTCCTGGGCCTGCGTGGGTTTTCTCCGGGTACTCCAGTTTCCTCCCACATTCCAAAAACATGCATGGCAGGCTGATTGAACACTCGAAATTGTCCCTAGGTGTGTGTGTGAGCGCGGATGATTGTTCGTCTCTGTGTGCCCTGCGATTGGCTGGCAAGCGGTTCAGGGTGTCCCCCGCCTACTGCCCGAAGACAGCTGGGATATGAGTTTTATAAGGGTCTACTGTACGGTCTGCTTCCAGAAAGATACGGATTGACAAAACTACCATTTGAAACTTGTGTGCGACGGGTCGTAAAAGTTGCGTGTCAAAGCTTCTCGCCAATTAAATCGGTTTGAAATAAATCTTTACAAAAAGCAGGGCGACCAAAAAGGGTCTTTCCATCTATTGAAGTCATGTGATCCTGTTTATCCGCCGGAATGATGTCACATTGTGGCTGCGAATGCAGCCCTCTGGTCGCAGCTAATCGCTTTATCATCAGAGAACATTTCTCTAATAAGGTCACCACCCCGCCTAACCTCCACCCTGTTAATGATCAGGCCGGGTCATGGCTATTAGTTTGTCCCATGGCCCCCCCACCCTCCCTTATCGCTGTTCTGTAGGGGAATGGGAAGTTGGCCTTTGAGGAGGTAATTTGATTGGTACAGAATTAGGGAGTCCTCTGGTGAAGTATTACGGGCCAGTTCCTGGCGGGTCATTGCGGCTTCCGCCATATTTCTGGGCTTGATTAAAAATTGATCGGCGGCGGAGGCAATGTGAATATATTATTGCGGCCATGATTCACCCCTGACACATAACTGGATGGTACACACGGCTCTATTTGCTTAGTCGCCATCGCTTTGTGTGTGTGAATAAGTGAAACGGAGGCCAACTGCGTCCATTCGCTCAATTCCGCTCGGTGTGAGAAATGGAGACACAGTGCATGAACATATAATCACTTTGCTGCAAATAAGTCATAACCTATCCCCGTAAAAATTTGAAATAAAGCCCTGAAATACATTGTTGGATAAAACCAACACGGATTTGGCGTTTTCACTTATCTCAGCCTAAAATTTGTCCTAAAAAGCAGCCCAAGTGTGGAGAATTCCCATAGTAGCGGTCGACTAGCGTAGCCAGCGGCTACAGATAGATATCCCCCGCCCCTAAAAAAAAAAAAAAAAAAGTGGTGGCTAATGCTATTTGCTATTCACTCGAGGCTTAGCGTGGTGCCATTGTCATGCCTTTTTAGCGTATTAAAACAGCGTGACAGAAGAGAGGGCTTGCACAACATGCTCTGTAAATACACCAGGGACACTTTCTCGCGTTCTCATCTTTAGTTGCAAGCTAACAACATGTGCGACGCAACACTTTCAACTTGACTCAATGCTCTGAACTTGTAAGGTAAGAGCAAATGAAACCGAGTCAATGCGTCATTAGCATGAGTATATTGGTGCAGATTTTTTTCAAGTGTAAAACAAATGTTCACAGCAATGAATTTCATAAATTTGGACCCAAAGCGATGCTGGAAAGTGATTCTGCAAGATGATGCTCAAGGATAACGCAACAAAATGGTGCAAAGAAAGGGCGCCAAGTGACGCTGCAATCAGCCCAACGTAGTCTTGTCTAGGTTAGATCAATCTTGTTCATAATTCTTCATTATATGCTATAACTATATACAGTGCTTCTCCATGTGGCGGAGGGAGCGGGGGGGTGGGGGGGGGGAGAAGAGCACCCGCCGCTCACTCACGAAGACGTTTTTTTTTTCCTTCCCAAGTGGAAATTACTAGTGGAGATTAATAACGACATTAAGGCGGTAATGATGCTGCAACGGATGAAATATTTATTAAAAATCCCTCTGCTAGCAATTAGCGCAGCATGTAATGGTTGTGCACAAGGAATGAATGCCATTGTGCCGGTCACCTTCATCACCTCCCAATTTAAACGCCCCCCCCCCTCCCTCCTCCCATTTCTGAACGGCATTGCTCCAAACAGCCTTGACAACAGCAGCCTTGGGAGGTGCGTCCACAGTGGTATACAAACTTAATTGCACACACGCCGCCTTCAGGAAAATAAGGTGATAAGTTTGTCAGGCATGCAGACTTGAGGGGTTGACGGACTCATGAGGACCAATCCAGATAAAACAAAGTCAATAAAACGTTTCAAGTTTTCCCCCGGAGTTGTCCAGGGAACTCGATTTTTATTGGATGATGACTCGCATCTTCGCGGGGGTCTTCTGACTTTGAGTACAGGGACATTGCAAAGTTTTCTCTTTTCTGCTACACAACTTTTATCAGAAAACCTCCAGAAGGGGAAAAATGTCTCTGCCGGCTTCCATTTAAACTGGAGGTATGGTGGACACAGTGGCTACCTTGCTCCCCTCCTAATCCAACCTTCCTCACCAAGGATTTAACTAACTAACGGACTGATTTTCTAACTCACTAACCAGCCAGTGGATCTATCTTAACTCGTCAAAGGGACTAACTGACAACTGGCCGGTCGACTGAGCCTCTGAGGCTAGATTGACGGTGCTTGGTCGTTTAGTTTGGTTCGCAACCAACCAACAAAGCTCCCCAAATCAAGTTTACCTCATCAAGGACTTACTAACCAACATAGGATCGAACATAATAGCCAACTGACTAACTGACTGACTTCTTGACTAAACTAACCAATAAAACAACCAAACAAAGAGACAAACTCAATAACTGCCAATAACACACCAAGCACTGACTGACTGACCAGCCAACCAACCATGTGACTAAACCAAGCAAGCAAAGCAACCAAGTGACTAAACCAACCAACCCCGTTTCGGCAGCGAGCCAAACAAGCAACCACTCAGTCCAGCATAGATTTCACCATCATCTTCTCACTATTCACACGCCAAATTCAAACACTTACACAATACACAACAAGTATTCAGAAGACCTGTGACGAGGGCCGTGCGCGTTTCTTGAAAAAGCGATGTCGCCAACGACAGGCCTGGCACGCATATGACATTTCCAGCTATTTTCAGACGTCCGGGCGATTGTTTTGACACGTTGTCGTCTGTTTGTGTTCACACCTCGCAATTTTCCAGTGGTCGCCTCAGATGGATGACACGAAGCAGGGGCGGAGAGGCAAGAGGGTCCGTGTTGTTGCGAGAAAGGTCAGGGGGCCGACCGTCCGATGGGTCCGCTTATCGGCGTCCATGTGCGACCTCCAGGAGCTCATCAACGACGTTCAATCAGGCGTGAGGCGGCGGAACAAGAAGCAAACAGTACATGTGTGTGTGTGTGTGCGCGTGTTCCTTTCTAATGCAATCGCAGTTCACTTCACAAAGCCGACAAAGGGAGACCGATCAATTTGCAATATTGTCCACAGCAACAAAAGAGAGGACATGAAAGCGAGCACATTAAGCGATGCCATTGTATGAACTCTGCAATCAATAAACATCAGGGGCCTTAAGGAACTGCGAGTGCGTGTGCGTGCGTGCGTGAGAGAACAATCGACAAGATTGTTTAAGTTCCCGACAAACTTTCTCCCCCCAACCCACCCCCGCTATTGTTAATTAGATGGTTATCTTTAGCCCCCGCCGATAGACTGGATAAGCTCTTAATTAATCTTCTCATCTAATTAACTGCCTTGCCATTAATAACGTCAGACGCACGGCTGTTGTACCTTTGCCTGTCAGAGCCGACGAAGTGAAAGACTTTCCACATCAGACGCACTTCACTGAAAGGAACGGCGGTCCTCAAAAGTTTCGGTCCTGCGGAGGCGACCGCCACGGAAAAGTTGGTGTGGAAAATAAGGGCAAATAACCCGCCTCTTAATGCAATTAAATTGAGTGGAACAAAGAGTTGGACTAAATTACGTGGAAAGGGCTGACGACGGAATGGTGAGCAGTTATATATGAGCAATACCGATAAAGAAACACAAATAAAGAGCCCCCCCACCACCCTCTTCATTTTTATGACCCAATAGGAAATGTGAATAGCATTTAGCTAAAGGCTATCGATTACCATGAAGTTGGTCGGACCTCAACCATGGGTGTTGTTTGTTTGATTCGTTACGTGGTAGTAAGTCCTCGACCAAGAAGGCTAAATTTTTGGTCAGTTAGTTAGTCCGTCAGGTAGTCAATTATTTAACGAGTTGTTTGGTTCGTTCCTTGATTTAGTGTTGCTGCTGGATGATTCTGTCACTTGGTTGGTTGGTTGGGTGCTCAGTTAGTTGTTCAGTCAGTTAGCTGATGAGTTAGTTTGCGGGTCAATTAGTTGGTTGACCATTCGGAAAGTCATATATTTTTTTTTTTGGTTAGTTGGTTGGTTAGTTTTTTTCCTTAACTCCTTGACAAGGAAGGCTAGATCGGGGGAGCTTGTTTGGGAGTAGTATATCCTTGACAAAGACAGAAGTTAATTACTAAATTGAAAACCTTTTCTGTTAATTCTGCAGTTTCTACAAAAGACCACTAGGTGACAGTATCGCTCCAACGACATGTTCCCTCCCTCTTACATGTCTGCGTAACACGTCAAAGGGTGAGTTGTTTTACTTTATCCTAGTCTTATCTGACAGCGAGCTCCTCATTTGTACACTTCTATGACGCTTTACAAAAGACAAAATGTGACTTTAAACAATCGCAGAATGGTTATCAAAAGCCTTTTGGCAGTGGCAGTTGGACCCAGATGACTTGAAATTAATTCTTATGTGAGGGCATGGGAAAACCACCATTTTGCAGATGTACCTAATAAAATGTCCAGTGAGTTGAAATGAATACCAATGTGGAAAATGAACACACACACACACACACACACACACACACACACACACACAGGCACATTCCGTCAGTAGTATCCTCGCTGGGATCGAGCCTCATTTGCATTATGATCGCGCGCAAATTAAGTACATTCCAGTGAACTCGAAAGGGCCTCCGTCGGAACAATGCGCACGCACACACACACACACACACACACACACACACACACACACACACACACACACACACACACAGAGTAATAATTATTTGTTCTTAATGGGAAAAAGGCTGTCCTATTGGAAGTCTGGAGGACACCACATCCTGCAATGGAGCCCTACAGCGTGGGCACTTTTCCTCTCGTCTCAGTAGGAGAGGAAACTGGCATTATGATGGTATTAATTATAAACTAGGTTACTTAGAATTCCCATTACTCCAATCACTGTGGCAGTTCTACTATACATTTCAACTTGAGCAGATGTAGAAAGGAAACCCAAAACCACCAGGGTCCTACAACACTTTTACATGTCACTTTGGGAGTTGAAGCATTTGTGCTTCCACCTAAGATTGACTGATAAATTACTTTTTTTTTTTGAGTTAACAGGGGGCAGGGGTGATTAGATACGCAAGATGATAATTAGATATCGTGAAGGCCATGTTGTTCAATATCTGTTTAAATGAATGTGGTTACTGCTGTTTTTTGCATTTTTTTATATAGTCGGTGATGTGACATGACTCCTTCATCTGATTTGCTCCAAATTCATTCAGAAACCTAAAAATCGAATTGCTGGGCAGATGAGGATGTGACCATTTTTGTTTCTGCTTTTTGTACACGCAAACCTTTTGAAACTCAGGTCCTCAAAGTGTCATTCAGTGGCTTGTTGATGAAGTTCTTCCTCCACCAATGGAAATGCAACCCATTCTTTTACCACTCATGTTTGCTTTGCAGTTTATAATTGTGCCTAAACACGTAGTTTACGCGAACGTTACACCTTGCAGTGCCAGTGGGCGGAGTGGGGAGCGGCTCATTTGCATGATATGGAATTCCTACAAGGCAAAAAAAAAACACGGTAGCATGAACAGTGTGCTCTTATTCTTGATCCTTGTTAGTACTGTTCAGCACTACGACAACTGGGAACTGCTTTCAATGGTTAAAACAAAACGCACAACACAGTACAATATGTCTCCTTTCAGGTTTTGAGTTCATGACACAACTTGTTCCTCGTGGGAAGAATCAAAAGAACCAAAATAAAATGCTAATAATAACCAAGGTACTCCCTCCACCTCACATTAGTGGCGTAGCTCCTTAGGGCCCATTTAGTTTTGCCGCCCCGACTGCTCAGGGCTCATGAATAACCAAGGCGGCGTGATCATTCTCTACATTAAAAACTTCCACACTTAGATTTAGATCTCCCCATCCCGACCTCAGGTAAGAGAACGCTGAAAAATTTAACAGCCTGTAGAACCTTCCTGTCTGCCCCTTCCACAAATTAAAAAGTAATTCACATCTTGGCTACTTTTAAAGAGGTCCAGCGCTGACCGCGGCGAGCCTTGCCCTTTAAGACGAGGATGTCAAACGAGCACACTCCACACCTTACTCAGGGGGGGGGGGGGGACTTATTGCATTAAGGCAATTAGACCATCTTTGCCCAAAATAATAATAAATAATAAACTCTCAACCTTGCAGCGTGTGTTCAATATTTCATCTTTTATTCAGACTCGGGGAGTGCTTCGATAGTGAATGCAGGCCTCTCTGTAGTGCAGGTAGGTTTCCAAGGGAGGCTTTTAGATGGCGGAAGGAGGGGCGGGGCGAGTTGGGTAAAAGCCATTGGCTGAATAATGAATCGCCTACCTGCACCCTGTGCAAAAAAAAAAAAAGGAAAGCCGGTCAGCCAAATGGGAGACGGAGTCAACAATAAAGGTCGGGATGGAAAGTTATTCAAAGTAAAAATGCTGAGACTTGCAGCACCGACAAAGGAAAAAAATGTCATAGGATAAAAACAATCTAAAAAAAACCCAAACAAACAATAAATGTTCCCACAAAAAAATAAGATCATTCAAAATGGTTTTTCAAACAAATATTAGTGGTGACAGCAAACCAATACCACATACGGTAATTGCAGGGCTGTATCGCGCATATTTTTTTAAAACAATTAACATGAAGGCATTATCAAATTGGTGAATCTCAATGGATTCTCATGTCCTTTAAGTTTTTTTCTAGATGTTTCCAATCACAATAAAAAAATGGTAAGTCAGCCAGTGTTAATTAAAAAAAAAAAAAAAAACCTCCGAACAATAAAACACGACCTAATTGTAACTTAAATGATTAAAGCAGGACAGAAAGGTGAGTTTTGTCTTTTTTTTTCTTTTTTTTTTAGCATTTGTTATTTTCCTATAAGTGTAAAAAAAAAAAGTTAACCACTGTAAAACGTAACTTCTTGTGTATTTTCTCTCAACAGCCCCTTTTGAGGCTACTCCTAATTTGGCTGCCAAATAATACGCACAAATCTCAAGAAAAAGCAAAGAGTGAATCCTTTGACTTGCCGGGAAGAGTTCTCACTCACTTCTCGTATGAGGCCATGCTCAACCGAGGCGACTCGTACGACGTCAGGGTTATCAATCCGCAAACAAAAACTAGGTGCCATTGAGAAGTATATTAGGCGTGAAGGTAACGTCAACCACAAAAATCCCCTCATAGGGACAGTGACCCATCTAATAGGCAGAAGAAATGAAGGATGTGTATTCGTGTGTGTGTGTGTGTGGGGGGGGGGTAATTAGCACTGGTGGGTGCCCCCCCCCCCCTCCGTTAAATTGAATTTAACGACAACACAGCAAGTCTTAGCCGGCGCCAGCTAATCCGGCACTCTGGAGCATTATGCTTAATGGGCTCGAAAAGAAAATGATGGCCGCTCAAAAGCAAAACCAATTAACACAGAGCAGAGAGATGATGTGGAGTGCTGAGCTCTACACATCTCGCCGCGACGTACGCCTGCCATTATATAACGCCATTTCTGCTCATTTTGAATAATGAAGGAGGCCGAGAGAGGCGTGACATCGTGTTGCTATCATGACAGCACTGGTTTATTTTAGAGGGCAGAACCCCGAAATTTAATCCGAAAATGCTAATCCAGGGATCGGCAACACAAAATGTTGAAAGAGCCGTATTGGACCAAAAAAAGAAAAAAATGTCTGGAGCCGCAAAAAATTAAAAGCCTTATATAAGCCTTATAATGAAGGCAACACATGCTGTATGTATGTCTCTATATTAGCCTAATATCAAAATGAAATTTGGCTACAAATACACGATGAGCATCCATCATTAAGTTTGCCAACTCACAAGAACTCGGCCTCCCCCGGCCGGCCTTGAGATCATCTCGCCCGCACGCTGTGTCGGGAAACTGGATTAGCAATACTCATCGGAGTCCGTGTGAGGTTTCCCCACAAGGAAGTAATAATATGTAGCATAATAGCTAAAAAGTAGCACAACAAATGATCCGCTCTGTGCCCGACGCTCACATGTTCAAATGAGAAACTCGGCTCAGACTTTGTAAGCTCCTGTGCTCCCTAAAGACACCGCTCCGGCCATACATCATCGTAATTAAAGGCCGACGTAATGACGCGGGGTCTCAGCAGCATGATTTCTGTCGGATCGCCATGCTGCTTCATTAAGACCACTCAAGCTAACGAGCTGTGGCTGTAATAAAGTCCTCCCTACGGTCTGCCGCCGGTGATGAAGGGGCCGTGAGCCAAGGCCTGAGATGGAATTAGTCGGGGAAGAGTTTTAGGTGGACTGAGGGACAGCCAGTGGTCTGGTGATGGGGGTCAAGGTGCTTTTACATTGCGACTCATGGCTGCTTTAGAAAGTTTTTTTTTCTGAAGCGAACAATTGTTTCGCGTTTATGAGCTGTGCTTCACAGAAGCCCTTTACCTGCAATTATTTTTTAATGTTCGGTGGTACCTCTACTTTACGAACGTTTCTTCATATGAAATTTTCAAGTTATGAAACGCCTCAACAGGAAAATATTGCCTCTTCTTACGAAATAAATTTCAAGATACGAAAGGTCTAAATGCAGTATGGGCTGCTACTCGCAGCTCCGAGTTTCCTGAACGCAACATACTTATTGCTGCTCTGCCATTCGCTATTACAGAGCATCTTCTTGGGATCTCGTTGGCTAAGAGGGACCTCTACCGGATGTGTCTATGTGTGTTGATAGATAAATATGTGTCTAGGCAGCGTCCTCGTCATTCGCCCCTCAGGCCTTGAGGCGTTCTGATAGTTTTATGTAAATGTGAATCACCGAGAAAAAGTGTTCACTGGTCTGGCGATTGCTCACGATGCTGATGTTTGCCTTGGACATTTTCGAAGGATTCTTAAAAATCAAACTTTCTTGGATCAGTTCTCAACAAAACGCCAGGCAAAAACCACTTCTGAGAGAGAACATGAAGTAAAGAGGGCAAAAAAACCCGATGAGGATGCAGTTAAATAACCATAATTTGTATCCTTTACTCTATTCTTTGTTTTTTTTTTACTTTATGCACAACTCTCATTTATTGTGCAATTATAACATGTCTTTGTTTCATATTTTGATGCATTTTTATGCTTTAGAAAACATTTATGTCTGAATTTTGGGTCGTTTGGAACGGATTAGGGCATTTACATGGAAAACATGTCTCTACTAACAACATTTTCAAAATCAGAAATTTCTTCCAGAACCAATTAATTTCATAAGAAAAGGTACCACTGTATATTATGTTGTGATTTTATGATAGTTTTCTTACGCTGACCGAAAAAAAAAATCCCAAATATGAAGAAATATCTGCGTTTGTCGACAAGACTTCTCAGGACGTCGCATTTACGGCCCGTCCTTCCCTTTCGACTGCTTCATTGCCGTGCTTGGCTGTGATTAGTCACACGACGCGACATTAACCTGTAAATTAAAATTCTTCCATGCAATTTGATGGGTGATTTAATTCTAGTATTGTACCCACCCCCAACCCCTCTACCATCACCATCCTTCCCCCCCTGCGCTTTCTCCGTCTCCACCCGCCGTGGGCTAATCCCATTATGAATTCTTTATATAGCCTTTTCCCTTAATGATCAGCGGGGCCTGCTCCAATCCTGATTACTATTGTACACTTAGCACTACATAAAGCAGGGGATTAATACGCCCCTCCAGGATCGTTGCTATGGATCCACTCGTTGCCTTCCGAGAGATGTTGCCCGCCGCTTCAATTGGCCATAAATTGCTTTCCCCGGTGGCTTCCCACGTAGCAGACAGCGCGCGTACAAGAATAGGGGGTGAATTTCTCTCTCTCGTGGTCTAGCGCTGTCTCCCCGGAACGAGACGAAAGCGATCCGCTCTATAATTCATGACCCAGCACTTTCGCTTTCTTCTGCCTTCAAATTTTTCCCCTCTGTGGCCAAGACGCTGTAGTAACCCTGCTCTTCCATAGCAACCGCCCCCTTCTCCCCCCCTTACTTTCTTGCCCCCCTTTAACAATGTGAAAAAGGTGCTTTCAGGGTAGGCGGGCCTCGTACGCCAACGCAAATTGTGACAGCGTTGACGACATGATGAATTTGGAGGCTGTTAATGGGCTTCCCTGAAAAGTTCAGCGAGGCTAACAAGCAACACAGTGTGAACTGTCCGGTCCGGTTAAGCTACATTTAGCTCAAGACGAGTGTAATACCAGATCAAGGCAGCATTTATGTCACAAGCTAGACTACTGTATCCCCGGATTTCTGCCTACTTCAAACAGTTACCACGCTGAGTCATTGGAAACCCCCCAGAAACAGTTGGCGGCTCCTAAATAGTCGAACAAGAATGATCTCACACATTTGGTTGCCTGTGATGATCTCACAGAGTTATGTTTTCAACCCTGTTCCAATTCTCAAGTAGGCTTTCGTCACTCTCGATTGGTCGTGCGGCGGTGGGATGAATTTCTCTCAGTTAGTCAGTCACGCCAGTGATTTTGCCCGTCCTGCGCCAGAGTTACAATTGAACTGGCCATTTGATTGAACTGGAATTGTAAGAAGGGATTGGCAGCTCCACGTTGAATTATGTCAAGAATTTGGTTGAAGACAGTTGCAAACGTGATTCTTCGTGTCTGACGCGCGGGAGGTGATCGGTAGCTTCCAGTTGATCTGACCGTGAATAATGACATTTCAAAAATGTGGTTGGCTCTGGCAATGACTTTGCCACGTGGAAACAAGAGTTACAACTACATTTTCCAAACCGCGTCCCTTCCAAACCAAAACTTGATTCTTGCTGTCAGATAAGTCAGTGGCATCACCTTGGTCAGAAATTTGGTTTGCTGCGATAGTGATCGCGAACAGCTGAAGCAGAGTTAAGAACGGATTTCATCCACTTTGAGTCACTTTGTTGTGCCCGTGTTTCAACCCCAGGGCGGTTTTAAACCAAATTTCAAGTGTTTGGACTTTCAAGAAGTTGAATGGCACCTCGCGATCGGTCTGAGAACAATTCGAAGAATTATGTTTAAAGTAAAAATTGTCAGCAGCAACAGTGATTTGGGATTGAAAGCAGATTTTTAAATAGATTCCAAACGGGTGGACAGTCGAGCGATTGGCATCTCCTGATGAGTTCTGCGGGAGGCGTGGAGATTGGGAAATCTTGTCCCACTCTATTTTAACCGTGCAAGATCATGATTGCGAACAACCACATTTCTGGAAGAAATACATCTTGTTTATTGTTCGGCCAATCAGGACCTGCCGGTTCCTTCTTGAGTCCGACGACTCCAGGATGGCAACCTGCAAACTTTTTTTTCCAAAGCTAGCTTTCAAAGCAGAGGGTGATGTCATAGCGACTACAACATGTACATGTCCAGCACAGTCTATCGGGACAGCCCGGGCTTTGTTTACGTTGTTATGTTGCGTGAGTCTGAAAGTTTTGCTTTTCTTGATCCGCCGCCCTTGTAGCCCTGCAGCATCTCTCTCTCTCTTCCCTCATAACTTGACGTGGTCAAGCCTCATTGCCCTCCGAGGGGCCGGCCAGCGCCAGGCGGCCACAGATGTGCTCATACAGCGTAACGTCCCGTCGCAGACACACACGGCCCAAATCCCACACAACGGCCAAACTCACACTCGGGCGTCTCTCGCCAGGTCCACCACCTGCCCTGGCCTCTGCCGCTTTTCCCCCAGCCAAGGAAGCTCATGCATGGGCACACCGGGCAGCGGCCCAGCCTCTCACATCCCGGGCCAGGGCCAGGAGACGACGGCCAACAGCTGGCCGAGTGCAGAGGAAGCCTGGAGGCTTCCACAGTAGATGAATCACCGCGGATTAATATTTAACTCCAGACTCCTGCTTCCCTCCAGCATTTCTCTGTCCTCCCCCTCTTTTTCCTGCTTTCTCCCACCGTCCCCCCGCACCCCCATCCCAACCCTGCAAGGAAGTTGGCTCAACATACCTTCACTGGAAATATCATACGGGGGGTTGTGATAAAATTTGGCTTCATGTAGCGTGAGCCAATACCGTTAGGATTTTAGCCTTGTGAGAACTTGATCTGCATTTTCATTTAATATACAGTGGTCCTCGGATAACGGTGGAGTTTCATTCCTATGGTGGCGACGTGACACGAATTTGAGACTTTTTAAGTGCTTGTTTCAGATTTTTTATTAATTTTTTTTGGGGGGGGGGGGGAATTCCACCAAGATGGCAGTTACTTATCATATTGCTTCTGTAAAAGTTTTTTTTCTCCAACCCAATATGGATTTTATATACGCTTACGGTGCATGTTTTGACTACAAAATGGAACGACTGCTGAAAAGATTTTGTTGGAATTATGGAAACTCGCTCTGATCTATCATTTACAGTTAAGCATTTTTAAGCTGTTAGACGTTTTAGGTCAAGCGCGGTAATTTTTTTTTTTTTGATTGTTCTAGATTCATGTCCAGTACATGTTTTTCGTACAACTATCACCTGAAATTATGACATTACCAAATCCCTGTAAACCAGCCTGTATTAACTTGCGACAACCGTAAAGGAATTTGGTTGCTTTGTGAACCAATGGCTGTTTCTTAATGCCGGTGAAGGTGGTTTGACCAAATTTTGGTAGCAACGGATCAAAGCGTTGCATCCTGTGACTGATTATTTGTGCGTTTTGGCTGATATTTTATGGACCCTTAAGAAACTTAAAAGTCAATGGTGCGTTTTTTTATCAGTATTGAATTTGGAATGAACTGATTGACTTTGGATTTTGAACAGAGTCGTGTTTTTAGTTGTGAGCCATTTTCGGATTTGGTTCGGTAGCTATTTTATTGCTTCTCGGGGAATTTCAGAGTCTCATCCCGGGAACCAAAATGACCAAGAAAACTTCAACTGTAACCCTGACTTTCAAAGTGTGGCGGCTATTGATTTTGATGGATTTCTGGAACTTTGCTGATTGACTAGAGATCATAAACGGTTTCGCATTTTTATTTGTGAGATATTTCATGAATCCCGAAGGAAATTCCAGATGACCAAAGAAACTCGAGTGTCAGCGGTGAGCACTGTAGCAGCCTGGGAACCAAAATGACATAAAACTGTATTTTTTTGCAGGTACTAAAGCTTCCGTAAGCCCCGTAGCGGTGACAACTCGAGCCATGCGGCCTCATGATGGCATTCCCAGATGGGATCTGCGTCGTGATGACTGCTCTGATTTTGCGATTAAACAAAAAAACAAAGCCAAAAAAAAAAAAAACCAAGCCCGCTTCTCTTCATCTTCCCTCTTCTTGCAGACCTTCTTTGTTTCTGCGACGCCGCACTTTCCACTCCCCCGCCGTCTTTTCCACTGTATATGTTTGCGAAGATATTTTACGTCCCCCCTGCGGTTGCCTCTCATTCACATGCATGTTCGGCGAGGCTCGTACATAAATCCACCTCTTTATGGCCCCGGCATAAAAGCCAAAAGCGCGGGTGGAGTGGGGGTGGGGGGGGGGGAGCGAAAGACGTGATTCTTCTATGTTCCAATCCCACTTGTAAGGGATCAAGCACCCGTGTTTCGGCTTTTCATTTTCTTATTTAGACTCGTAGTGTCCAAATTATGACACGTGGACCGTTTGCAGCCTGCTGTCTATTTTTTTTAGAAGCCCACATCATATAGTGAAAGTGTTAGAGAACTAAATCCCTTATGACAGTGGTCCCCAACCCCCGGGCACAGAAAGAATAAATAACTTACATGACTTCCGTTTTATTTATTTCAGAATCTGAAAGATATTTTATTTTGAAAAATTACCGGATTCTTTGACATTCGTCTACAATTTGTCACTCTTGGGATAGGTTACCGCTAAAATGAAAACCGGGAGCAAAATGAGTAGAAAACAAATCTCTTTGGGAAGGGGAAACGGCCCAGCCAGATTGTTGAATAGGTTAAGAGTGAAGAATGTCAACATGGCCCTTGCGTCGTTTTTTTTTTTTCCTTATGTAGCCCTCCAAATAGTTTGGACAAACCTCCTTCAGATGGCATTGAACCCTTTCATGCATCGTGTAACCTGATAACATCTTAAACTGTCCACTGTAGTAACCGTTGTCCCTGAAAGGGTTCATCTGCGCTTATATGGATCATGTTGCGACCATGAACTAAAGCGTCTGCCTTCATCTGAATACGTAACCAACCAACGGGCCCGCCGGAATTTGCGGGAGATTCGATGGGAATCGCCATGGGGGTGAAGGTCCCGGCGGGGCCGCTTCCCGTCCGCCCGATTCAGGTTCGCTCGGCGGGTGCCGGTGCCGTCCCGCCACGCAGTCCCGGACGAGGCTTCAGCAGAAAATGAGTCTCTTTTGTGCGCCGAGGCGAGAGCACAATCGGAGAGGCCGCAGATTGTCTTTCAAAGGGGCTCCAAATATGAATATGCATATTCATAAGCAATACCCTCCCCCCTTCTCCTCTTCCTCTGCTATTCATTCCTCTCCTCATTTTCCATTCCAAACATGGCGCTCGGCAAATGAAAGGTTGCCGTGTCACACCCCTGAAGGTTTGACAATGGTAGAAAAATCCTAATTACATCCTTTTTTTTGTGATTATTATGCTCTGATTATTATTCCTCCGCACCGAGAATGTGTGGGCCGATGTTTGGTGAGTCTCCACGGAGACAAAAGTACTTAACAGCTCCACTTTAGAGGCCAAAGCTGCGCTATTTTCACTGAACTCGACGCTTGAACACCAGTTTCCTCGTTAAATGCTAAATGGATGCCTTTTTTTTTTTTTTGTAAAAAGTATGATGGGATGTGACAACATTTGGATTGAATTCTGCATAAGGCAGTCAGTTGAGCGTAGGCCTTCACGAAAGCCAAATAACCCTGATTTGAATCAGCACTTTCACAGATACTACAGTACAGTACAATACAAAGTCAAGAAAAAGCCTACTAGAACAGCGTAGCTTCATTTGGGATTTATCAGCGGCCCTTAAGTGGTGGCAGCTGTGCGCTAAAACAGCAGTTTGAATGGGAGTGGCTAATTCTGAACAAAATCACATCCCCAGTTGGAAGAAAGTATGCACACTCGTGCAACCTCATTATTTCAACCCTTATTTTTGTTCAAATTAGTTTTCAAACATATAAGCTACATTTGCGGTGGGAAAAGTTATAAAATGATTTCGCTTCGTCTTGCGCTCGCTTTCTTCCAAATAAATGCGTCTACGGCTCTCTTGCGCTCATCCTCCTTCTCTACCCAAATCACGGCAGTGAGTATTTTTACTTGGTATGAAAAACGATACTTTGGCTACGTCCACAAATAATCGCCCTTTAGCGCCAAAAAGACAAAGCAAGTGTTTGTTTACAGGCGGTGCATCCAAGTGTGCAAAATAAAGTGGTATTTTCGGAGCGTGATGACTCACATGTGGCGTGCGTATGTGAGTAATCACACAGCGGGAGACTCTTTCAAGTGCTCCTGTTCGTCAGGTTTAGTCAAAGTACAGGGAGAATAAAGAATTACTGCTCATCCTGGAAAGTGAATTCAGATTTTTTTTCTTTTTTCAAATGCATTAAAGATAATTGCTGAAAACATGCCAAGACTGATAACTACAGAGTATGGTGCTAAACTGTTTTTCACCATTTCAGTTATTTTTGGGGGGTTAGGGGAGGTGGCTAAAACGGGGGCCCACTGGCACACCTTGGCGTAATCGCCCCGCCCTCGAATATAAGAACTTCAGCACCTTCAGTTGCATCAGCTTTTATCTGCAGCAGTTGTGGCACGCAGTTAGCTAGTTAGCCACGCCTACACCCTGGACATGCATCTCCCCATTTGGTTAGTGTGCTAGCATTAGAGCGCCTTGTTGTTCGCAGTGAGTGTGCTCACATAACCAGGAGAAAGGGAGAAGAGCAAGGGGATGGAAACAAAAACCTAACTTGACTACCAGCGTGTGGACCAGGGCTTCGGGCTGGCGTGGCCGCTTTAGAGTGCCTCGTTGTCGGTTGTGAATGCATGCATTCGATGAATTGATTGGACGTATTCCTTCACTCTTTTTATTTCTTTTCTTCACCTATCTTCAATGTACTGATGGGGAGTGTGTGGACCGATGCTGCAATATGCTGCGAGCGCAAAACTAGGCCAGGATTACTCTACCCAGCTTGTCCCCAGTGAAGCGTGTGCACCGAATGTGTGTGTGTATACGCAGGTGAATGTGTGTAAGTGTGTGTGTTTGAGGGGCCCAGGAGAGCAAGCGAGCTTCCAGTCTGTCCAGCACAGCAGTGAGAAAAGTGTTGGGCATATGGAGGCTGGCTATTGGGCCAGCAGGTATTTTTCAACGTCTGCTCTCTCAATCCTCTTTTGTTTCAGACTTTCATGTGAGGCCGGCAGGGACCCGCAGCCGCCGAAGCTACAAAATCTCTCGTAAGAAACCCTGCAGGAGGTCATCAAAGATAAATGACAAACCTGCTTATTCTTGATCGTTGCTGCCTTTGTGGCATCAGCAGTTTCACGCGTTTAGGGGGCGGGAGTTAGAAAGGAACAAGCATCCATGTTGGATTTGCAGTTTTTGCCAATCAGTTTATGTATCCTCGGAAAGACCAGATTAGTGATTATCTTTTGTGTTTTTGGCATATTACAGACCAACATAGTACTGTACCCGAATCAGAATTTGTTTGTGCATTTGCTACATTGTCTATTTGAAGGCCCTCACACATTTTTCAGGTAATAAAGTTAATATGTTGCTTTTTCTGCACAAAGAACCCATTTCATAATTTCTTTTTTTTCTTTGAAGTCTCGTGTATTTTGTGATCCTGCAAAACCTGTTTGTGAACCCAACGCTAATTTGATCACGTGTGGAGAACACGTGAATTTTTTTTTTTTTTTTTTAAATATAAATCAAAAAGTGACACACATACACACGTCCTATAATATCGTCATGGCTTCAAACTAAATTGTTCTCTTAATTAGGTTGCAGATCAGTGCTTATGGCTGCAGGGAACACCAGCATATCAAGTCATATCTCTGCGGGTACGTGCATCAAGTCCATATCAAATACAGTACATGCTACTTCCCGAACGCATCCATTAAGAGTCCTATACCGTGCGGTGTCAAGCTTAATCACACACTTGCAGTATAGCCTCCTTCAAGACCCCCATAGAGACCATTTGTGGTCCACCGCAATGGAACTAAACCTCACATAGGAGCTGTAGAAAAGGATGTTCATGTTTGTCAACTAGAATACGACCAATGAATGCCTAATTTTTTTTTTTTTTTTTTGAGGCGTCACTAGAGCAAAAAATATTAGCTTCAAAGTCACTGTTCTGGTTGACCTGTTGCCTTTCACAAAAAGCTTGTTTTATGGGGTTTTTTTGGGGGTGTTTCTGGTGAAACCGACCCATTTCCTCCAGCTGATTATGAAAGAATAGAAAACGGTAAAAACAACCTTTTTTTTTATTTTGCTTGGTGAAAGTAGAGAATGTACTGTTTGTTTTCATAGGTTTGGTGTGCATATTTTCACAAAACACAAAATTCTTGGACTCTTGAAAGATCGGGGGGGAAAAAAAAACAACAGTGGTCGCCTGCCTTTTTAAGGGGCGGTGCCACAACAAAACTCATTTGACGCCACCGTAGGATAGAAATCACCACGAGTAGTTTTTGTCACGGAGCTCAGCAATGAAGCGACAGCATTTGATATGGATATTTTATTTTTTGTGTGTGTTTGTCATCTTGAAAACATGATGATAGACATGATAGCATATTATAATTTTGTTCTCCCGTCGTGTTGCTCTTGTCATCTCTGCATGGCGATACCCTCGATAAGTCTCAAATCACGTGTTAGTCAGTCCATCTCCCGTCCAAGCCTCTGCGTTGACATTTAAAGAGCTAATTCTTGTAATTCTGTCATCTGTAGTGGAAACAGCAGTCAAGTGTTCCTGTGGATTCCGCGTGTCCAGCTTGTAGCGTTTAGCTCTGGCGTAGCATAGCGGCAGTGGTGGCTTGGCAGGTGAAAGTGTTTAGCTCAAGCGACCTCCTAGCTGGAGGGCCCCCCGCTTCTTGCAGCTGTGCGTCATTACAATCCCTCCTTCTCCCGTTCTTGATTACTTCCCCGTGTAGCATCAGATTAGCCAGAAAAGGGGGGGGGCATATTTTTACATGACAACGTACAGTGCGCTCATCTATGTTATTTTTCTTTCGAATAGGGCAATTAACGAATGAGAGGTTTAACCACTCAAAACGATTGGATGGCGGACGTTTGGGAAATGTTGCCTGTTCCGCTGACTGTCCTCGGATTGAAGCTAATTTCGAGTCTTTGTATCCAGACTTGAGCTCCGCTGATGGTTGGATAAGATGCTTTTTGTCAGGGGAAGGCAAGCGTGGCGGCTTCCAATCAACTGGGGCGGAAAACACCTGTTCTTGCTACAGGTGCGCAATGCCAGCACGTACGCGGCGGGTTCGCCCGCAAAACCCCCCCAACCTCCCAAAGCCCAAACGATGACCTCCTCTGTTACAGTGTGCTTTCACAACTCACATTCCAGCAGCATGGGAAGACAAGTGAAAGTAAAGAGAGAGAACAGACCAAACCCGATAAACGACAACAACCCAGATAACGGCACAGAAAAAAAAAATACAACAAGAGAAGCAAGAGAGAAAAGAAAGAACAGGGTAGAAGTAACACCTGATAGTTCGGAAGAGAGGACATACAAAAAAAAAAAAAATCAAGAACAAAAGAATGCATTAGTGCTGCTTAAGTAACAAATCTGATGGTATCCGAGAGCGCCACATGGCTCTGCACAGTAAAGATAACAGCAATGGGCAGCAAATGAGAAAAAGACACTGTGCAGATAGATGGACTGATACCACCGACGCAGGAGATGGATGGATAAGCACGCTTGCAGTCGCTCGCTAGAAGATGGCTACAAGCCCTCCGCCCTCTTTTCGTCTTCGCCCTTCATCAGAAGCAGGCGGGCGAACGCAGGAAGCGGCGCGTGGCTAACGCGGTTACGCCGCCACTGACGCATGGAGCCTCGCGGAGCAGGCCTTTCTGCTTCTTGTCAAGACCTTGCCACCAAAGTCAATTTGTCCGTGCCCTGGCCGAGCCTAATAGTCCGCTAATCGCATCAACCAGGAAATTACGTCGGCGGGTCTGTATTGATACCACAGGACATGATTGAACAATCATCTGGCGCATTACTGTAAACCCCGTAAGAAAATACAAAAAAACAGATCTCGTTACCTCCCATGGCATGACGTCAGCCCGAGTCAAACAGAAGCGCACCTGGATTAGCATCTGGGCTAATGATGATGATGATGATGATGATGATGATGATGATGATGATGATGATGATGATGATGATGATGATGATGATGATGATGATGATGATGATGATGATGATGATGATGATGATGATGATGATGATGATGATGATGATGATGATGATGATGATGATGATGATGATGATGATGATGATGATGATGATGATGCCATTATTGATGACCGCCATCTGACAAATTTAACACGTTTGCTTGGAGTTGACATTAAGAAGCGAGCTTCCTCGGTAACATCGGTGCGCCTTAGTAGGCCTCACTTCAGCCAGCATCGGTTGACTGACGGACTTTTTCATTTGAAATAACGTCCGGTGGTGTCCAAATAGAGTGAAATCTGCGATAGATGCAAATCAGTTTTACCCCTCCCCCACTGTGCCGAAAACACATTTCAACCTACTAAAACACACTGGGACTTCCGACAGAATCTTCAAAGTATGTTTTACTGTGGTCTGCTTTGACAAACACTCAGAAGAACATCAACACCATGCATCTAGCATGTACACAATCATGACTTTATTCGGTAGTTCAGTTATTCAGCACGAATAAACCGCCTTCACATGAGGCTCATAAATAGTGTTAGCTAGCATACTAGCGTTAATAAAACGCAAATAATGAAAGGGGGTTCCCAAAAAATCGAATAGGTGAATATGTGAAACCATAAAATGATCGCTTAATAATCTAAGATATCGTGGTAGTTCGCTGTAATGTGAATTCATTGGGCATGTCGTGAAATTTCAAAACCCTCAATATGAAGGCTCGTTGAAGGTTACGCCTCCCTCTCCTCTCTAGCGCCAGGAAAAGCTAGTTAAAAGTCTAATAGTTGCTATCAAAGGCTATTGATTAGTTTTCCCGCCCTGTTTGGGTGACAAAGTGAGCATTAAGCCCAAGCTACACGCTGTAGCTTCTCGGGGGGGGACACCAAAACACCCCTCCAAAAGGGCTCCGTCCACTACACACATTGCTATCCTTTCACCCTCCTGCCACCTGATAATCCATTTTACAGCCGGGGATCAAACACTGAGCCCTCTGGCTACCATAACACACACACACACACACACACACACACACACACACACACACACACACACACACACGCACACGCACTAAATAAACCTTCCCAGAGAAGTTACTTCCCCGCCTTGTTGTTCATTTTGGCTCCCTGCACCACAGCCGAACATGACATTGCACCAACACAACAGTCAAGTCCTCCTTAAGTGCGTTTCGGGGTATCTTTAGCGGGGGCACTGGTGCAAACGGGAAGAATGGGTTATATCGGGCAAGTCGCTACAACCAAATTAATGGATGTCTGCTGAAATATTCATTTGATTAAACCCTCCCGCCCCCGCACATTCAAATGCAGACACACACACACACTCACACACAAAAATCTGCATTGATGTGTTTGTGTCGTTTTCGCTCGGCTGCACTCTAATGGGAGTGCGGACTCTCACTTTGGCTGCGTGGCTTTATTTGCTGCACCATGCCACGTTTAAGGTGAATTTTTGTTTTTGTGCAGTGAGCGAAATATCGAAGTGCAAAGTCAAAACCATGATTGAACCATGAAAAAAGAAAGGCAATTTTACACTGGGGTTAACAATGAGGGTGCGCTATTGTTTGGGGAGATTGTTGAGGCAAAGTGGTGGTAAATAAGTTAGATCGGAACTTGAAGTCATCAAAAATTTGGAGGTTTTTGTTCGTGTAATTGAAAAAAAAAATTGGGTTACTTTATTTATGATAATTTTTTTAAAATTTCGATGCATTTCTCATTCACTTTTCCTTTTTTCTATCCAGCTGTAAATAGCAAGTAGCATCTAACTGTAGCTTATGGAGCCTTAAAGTCTACTTTGATGTGTGTGTGTGTGTGTGTGTGTGTGTGTGTGTGTGTGTGTGTGTGTGTGTGTGTGTGTGTGTGTTTGTGTGGCACAACAGTGGTAAATATTTGTAGTTTTAATTTGGCGTTGACGTAGAGCAACAATTAGAAGTGAACTCAGACGATTTGCTGTTGCGTGACACTGAAGCTGTATTTAGTAGCTTACTAAGAGCTTATTCAATTTATTCATGATCCAAACCACACTGTGTGTGTGTGTGTGTGTGTGTGTGTGTGTGTGTGTGTGTGTGTGTGTGTGTGTGTGTGTGTTTATCATGTGTGTACGCACGCATGTGTTTGTCTGTGAGGAGGATCTGAAGTGAACCATGAAATGAAAACACCCTCCAACCATTTCAGCGCATCTCTCAATTAGGACATCGTCTTTGCCCAGAGAGTCTTCACCAGCGTGTTCACTGGCTTCTTCGTCTTGATTCTTTTACGAATTATCCACGATTTCATGACTTTAGTCGGCATCGGTTCTTCCGCTGGATGCTGGCTTTCATTTTTCTTCAGGTTCCATCTTCTGTCGGGGAGTAGGACTGTCGGGAGTCCATACTGTCATTGGGTTGAACTGGTTCTTATTTGGTCCAGGGCTACGTTTCTGAGTACTTAATGGGTTCTCATTTGGTCTTTATCTTGTTCTCACGTGATCCTAAACTGAATTTTACCGAGTCTTTGCCTAGTTCTGAACAAGTTCTGATTTGGTCATAAACGTGTTTTCATTTGGTCCTAAACATGTTTGAACTTTGGGACTCACGTGGTCATAAATCGGTTTCATGTAGTCTTCATTTGGTCCTGAATTGTCCTCACCTGGTCCAAAATGGTTTCTCACTTTGTTTTCACTTGGTCCTAAACAATTTCTTGCTTTCTCTTCAACTGGTTTCAATTTGCTGTTGAACTGGAACTCAGTTTCCTCTAAAGGGGTCCCCACTTGGTCCAAAACGATTTATCTTTTTGTCTGAAATGTGTCCACCACCGTTCTGAAGTGGCTCTCTCTTTTTTTTTTTTTGCACGGATAAACGTTCAAAAGATTCAGAGATTGAACACAAATTGAATTCTAATCCAGGGCCATTAAAAATTAGCCCCCCACCCCCGGGCCCACAACAAAATACCGGTGCCTCCCAAAACCATTAAGCATGATCATCTGTTGTGCACATAAACTAACTTTACAGAATCTACTATTCACCAGTGTCCCCCGTCTGGTCCAGGTGTTGATGTGTTCCAAAACAAATCCCAGCTGCGGCCCACTGGAGTCCTCTTTTGGAGCTTCAGGCCCACTCTCTCCCTCCTCTTATATTTTATACATGAAGCTTGCCACTTACAGTCTGATGAGCAAGGCCGGCTTATTAACGACATGGCGCTCAGCAAATACTCATGTAAAATTAAACACAATTTGTTTACACGGCGCCTCCGAACAAGCCACTCAAGGGGTTTTGTTGGAAAAAGCGTCGCCGTTTTGATTAGGCATCAGGCGCTCTCCGTCGAGGGCGGTAGACATTTGCTGAAGAGAAAAAATAAATAAATAAAAATGGTGATGTTTGAGAAAGGCGATACTTGCTTGAGTGTTCGGGACGTTCACATTTGTTCAGGGATACGCTGCTTGAATGAAAGCCCAATGACTCGGTGATGGCTCCACTTTGGAGGAATTAGGCTAAGTATTATGATTGCTATGCTAAGTATGATGATTGCAGCTGGTTTGGCCTGGCACAGGCTGGTGGGGAGCGATCAGCGTCGGTCACTTGTGTCAGATTACCATCACAATACCACTCAAAATCCAAAAAGATGAAGGCACTGTCCAAGCAAAAATAGCGTTCTATGAATGGTCCTACATTGGATCTCACTTGGTCATTAATGGCTTCTGGTTCTCACTTGGTCCTAAACTGGTTCTGACTTGCTCCTTAACACTTTCATGCACCCTGTAACCTGATAATACGATAAGGTGTCCACTGTAGTGACCGCTGTCCCCGAAAGGGTTAATTGGTTCTGAACTGGTTCTCACTTCATTCTTAATTTGCGCCAAACTGGTTTGTTTCATTCATTCATTCATTCCCTTTTAGGTCCTAAACCAATTTTCACTTGTTCCTAAACCCTTTAACACTTGGTCTGAAACTATCTCTCACATGATTCTTAGTTAGTCCTAAACAGAGACTCCATCTGGTTCTAAACTAAAGCTTGGTCTCGAACTGGGTCTAACTTGGTACCAACCTGGTTCTCACTTGATCTTCGCTTGATCCTTGTTTTGTCCTAAACTGGTTCTTAGGTCATCCTTCATTGTGCCTGAAGTTGTTCACATTTCATCCATAACACATTCTTACTGGTTTTCACTTGATTGGTCTTTAACCAATTTTTACTTACTCCTTAATTAGTCCTGAAGTGATTCTCACTTGGTCCTAATTTTTACCTGCTTCCATAACTGGTTCTTACTTGTCTTCACTTGAGCACCAATTTTTTTTCCTCACTTGGCTCGAAACTGGTTTGGCCTTTAACCCTTTCAGGGACAGCAGTTACGACATCCATCCATCCATTTTCCGATCCGCTTTATCCTCACAAGAGTCACGGGGGGGTGCTGGAGCCTAACCAGCTGCCTTCGGGCAGTAGGCGGGGGACACCCTGAACCGGTTGCCAACCAATCGCAGGGCACACAGAGACGAACAACCATCCGCGCTTACACTCACACCGAGGGACAATTTAGAGTGTTCAATCAGCCTTTGGGAATGTGGGAGGAAACTGGAGTACCCGGAGAAAACCCACGCAGGCCCGGGGAGAACATCCAAACTCCACACAGAGAGGCCGGAGCTCGAATCGAACCCGGTACCTCTGCACTGTGAGGTTGACGCGCTAACCACTGGCACACCGGGCCGCCACGGCAGTTACGCGAGTGGACAGCTTATCATGTTATCAGGTTCCAGGGTTCATGAAAGGGTGAAGCGATTCTGTTCTTCTACTGTCTTGATGTTCAAACAATTCAGTTATTTAAAATCCACAGTATGTCCATTCGGCATTGTTTCCCGGTTTTTGTGCGTCGCCAGACCCTTGCTGTTTACCATCTTAATCCTATCAACGAGGCTCGATCGACGGCGATTCCACTTTGCTAAAGTAAAAGTGTCCATTTGTCAGTTCTTTGACAAGTTTGTCATGCTTGTAAAAAGATAATTACGGCATCTGGGGAAATGATAGCCACATTGTGCTTCTGAGGAGATAATTGCTGTGCGGAGTATCGTATGGTAGCACCAATTAGACGCACCGATGACACCAACAACCCTTTCTACATGTACACCAAGTGAGTTTGCGTGGTAGGACAAATTTCCCCTGATGGTGGCAAATGAAAAACAAAATGATTTTTTACGTGCTGCGTGTTATTACTACCAGCTCGGACCGGAATAGACGTTTAAAAAAAAAAAAAAAAAAGAAAAAGATCCTTCACAGGGGAGCACATGCCCGCCTTCGCAGGTGCTGAGGCAGGTTGTGATTTAGGTTGATTGACAACTAATCAGCAAATCAATTAGGCCTTGACCCAAAAAGCGAGACAAAAGGAGAGGAAATTCCTTTCTTCCTTTCTCTCCTCTGGCTCGTGCCTGTCTCAGCTCGGACCCTCCGGTGCCGCTGATGGCTCCGATTTGAATCCTCTTGGCTCCAGAACCTATAGTTGCTTTTTAATGGATCTATCTATCAAAATGTGCACTAAAAATTGCTTTATGGACGCTTTTCTTTATACGCGAGGGTCTCTTCTGTGATCTGTGACTTTCGTGGCTTCAGTCTGAGGCAATGTAGTGATTCACATCGTCATTCTTCCAAGGAGGTCTATCCGATGTCTGCCGGAGACACTCCGGGTGAACCCTGTTCACCTGGAGAACGGGAATGCGTCTCCCTCCCTCCCGCCCGCCTGCTTCCTCCTTCCCCACGCATCTTTCAACCCCTCGGCTACGCCGGCATCTGCGAGGAACAGAGCATCCGTTGACAGCGGGCCTGCTTCTCATGCCCCCGTGGAGCACCCTCCACCCCTTGTCCAGGAGACCCCCC
>NW_017805840.1:787573-809763 GCF_001891065.2 Hippocampus comes | reverse complement strand
AGATGACTCCCAGGTAATGGCGGGGAAGGTTGGCCTCTTTAGAACTTGACAATGGGGCTCTCTCAGGGGCCTGCTACAACCCCCCCCCCCTCCTGTCCTCCTGAATCTTCAATCCAGAGGAAGGAGGCAGTAGGGGGAAAAGAAAAAAATCTCGCCATCGGGGAAGCGAGCCAGCATCGGGACACAAGGTTTGAATGCGTGGACCGGGAGAGGCACCGTCGTGCCTCTCCAATGAAATTACCCGGTAGACAAAGGCGAGGCCCGAGGAGCTGACACTTCCTTTGAGAGTGTGTCAGCAGCTTTGCGCCGTAGCCACCATTTTCCATTTCTCGCCCCCCCCCCCCAAATAAATAAATAAAATAAAAGAAAGAAAAAAAGCTTTGCTCCTGAGGGAAGCGACAATGGCAGGGACAATCCTTCTAACGCCGTTCAAAATAAATAAATAAATAAAAATGGGGATGAGATTTAGGGATTTGGATCCTCTACTTGGGGAGTTGAGTGATAACATGTCTGACAAAGTGGGAAGGATGAGTTATTTACAAGTGAAAATCACTCAGGACTGAGAGACACATCGCGGGGAAAATAATAAAAAACACTTTAGCCCGTCACCTTTGCTCAGTATGAAAAATGTTCATCCTTGATCTTCTTTTGGATTCGTGCGCTCATGAAAAATGTGTTTAGGCCAACCCTAAACACATTTTTTATGAGCGCAAGGTTTGGGCTAAGAGTTTGTAGAGGTTTTGGTTCGGGGGTTGGGGTTAATGATTGTGGTTAGAGGTTTGAGTTGAAAGTTAGGGCTGGAGATTTCATGGGGATGAGGGTTATGTTTAGGAGGTTTGGGTACAGTGTTGGGCTCAAAGCTCAAGTTTTGGGGTGGAGGGTGGGGTTAAAAGTTACAGATAGTGGCTTCAGGGTTTATGTTTTGGGTTCGCGTTTCAGTTTTATCGGGCGTTAGGTTTGGGAGGTTTTGGGGTTAGGGTTGGGCGTCAAGTTATGGTGGGAGAAACATGCTGCAATATATGTTTGCATCAATGTATGTTTGCCCCCCCCCTCCAAAAAAAGAAAAAAGTATGTCATCATTCCAAGGACTCTGGGGTGAGCTCCATCTCTAATCAATGAACCCCATCTATGGGGGAAGCCGGTATCCCTGGTGACGCCGTTGCCAGGACAGTTGTGCTTGGCAAGCAACGGATTCACAACCCCCCCCCCCCCGCCCCCCTTGATGCCATGTGGAGGCTCGCTGTACTTGGAGAAGATTTCCCATGAACAGCAATATTCTATAACATCCGTACGACACAATTATATTTCCAGTACCCCTGGAAATGTAAACATCAGCCATTTCAAACCAAAATGGCCAACGTTTGCATGTCCCCCCCCCCCTTTTTTGTCCATTCTGCTTAATTTGGTTCTTTTTGCCGTAACTTCTCCTGTAAGATGACGACAAACTTGATTTCTTCTCTGTCACTGCCTGTTTTCCAAAAGCGTGGCTTTGACCATTTTGTTCTGAGAAGGGGCTTTTCCCTTTTTACCCCCACCGAGGACTCCTCTGCTGAAACCCCCCCCAAGAGAGCTTTAAGAAAAGGAAAGTGCATCTTTTTGCAGCGTTCTTCTCATTGATGAAATGTTTCCTTTTCCTCTTCAATTATTCAGAGCGTTTTCATTGGAGAAGTCCCAGCGGTGCCCCCGGTGAGATTTGCATCTTGATTTATTTGTCATATATCCTTTCTAGCGCTAAATTCTTTATACCTCTCCAGTGGGTGCCACCCATGCATCTTTCATAGGGGCAAACATGCCCACATTACACCTTTGCTCATGTAGGCTGGATGAAAAATGCATTCGGTCATTAATTTCTTTTCTCCCAACTCCTGTTTTTTTTTTTTTGTCAGGAATGGCACTTTTCTGGTTTTCAGACGCTTGGCTGTGACCTGGAAAATGTAGCCCATGATGAGTGAGTGACACAATTAGGTGAAGACGACGCTAGCCACAGGGCAAAATGCATTTATTTATCAAGCACATTCCGCTAAGTTCATCTAAAGTGAAATTTGCTATTCCCGAAACATTGTGATATCCCACACCGCTAACGGTAAGCAAGGGGATGTAAACGGTCTGCTTCACATTTGTGTTCAGTAAAGAGTGTTTGGAATACTGTCAAATGAATGAGATATCTTGAATTTGATTAGCCGTCTAACAAAATGTTTGAAAAATTCTTACGTTTAGCCTCCTTAAACTTACAAGCATAAAATGAACTTTTAATTCAGTCCATGGAATCATAACACAGGCAATAAAACATTAACTGAGCTTCCATCGAGATTTACATGCTAACTCCTTGTTGGACAAACAGGACGTACAAATTCGCTAGAATGAAATTCAACTCACTTATTTGATGATTTAAAAAGGTCTTAAAAGTCTTAAATTTGGGTAATAGGTACCCCGTTATGACATGAACTCGACCACTCGTGTTATAAACGCATGTCAAGCCAATTGGAACTAGCCAGTTGGCGTTAGCGCAAGATGCTAACACAGTACTCTTCATCAGACCCACCAAAAAGATACCTTTCAAAATCGTTTGTTCACAAAAACCATTGCTTTCGTACACTGGCTCGACCTGAATCATATCAAGCCAACGGAAATGGAAGAAAAACAAAAAGTTGAAACCTACCGAAAATGAAAAGCTAACAAACCTGAAAAACTGGCTAACACTGGATAAAAGGACTTTACTGGCTCGTAATTTTCAGACAAATCTTTGGCCCAAACTGAACACATTTAAACAAATACGTTTTAACACACACATTCAATAAATATTCATTACTATGATATTATTTACAAATACTATCGTGTGTGTAAATGGAATGCAGTTGACGGGCCTTAAACTTGCTAGTCACATCAATGGACACGGAACGGCAAATTTCAGAACTGTGCGGCCTGCTTGCCAAGCGCAAAGCTACCGTTTTGCCCCACTATAACTGTATATGATATTATTTTTAAAATCGGGGGCATTGTTGTGGCAGACCTCAAGGATTATTCCTTTTTTTTTTTTTCTTTTGTTGGGCTGACAGACAAATTCCAGTAAAGGAGACGAGCGGGTGACAAAGCTTTGAACCGGCGTCACGCAGTCAACACTTGAGCCGCAGGATGAGATAAACATGTTTGCCATGGCGTACATTTTATTCCCACATCTACGCCTCTTTCTCTCTCTCTCTCTCGCCCTCACCGGAGTTCGGCAATCCCGATGGACTAATTCCCTCTCAATTATCTCTCCCGTCCCTCCGCCTCTTCCTCCGGATTTCTTTTCGTGCCCCCGGCCTTCGGCTCATGAGTCGGTGCGCAGTGCAGAAGGCAGATCGGGATGCGGGAATGCGCCGTCAAGCCTCACAATCTCCATCTGTGGGGCCAAGTTGGGGATGAACGAGGGATGGGAAGAGAGCGGAATGATGGAATGCGTATTAAATATACAGCAGACTGCTGAGAACATGTTGCGGGATGATTTTTTTTTTTTTTTTTGCCTTATCTTGGTGCATCGGGACTTTTTTTGTGCTGCTATTGTCCTGTTCTGGTCTTTCTGAGGTTTTTATAGCGCAATGAGTGAATGAGAAAAATCAAGCTAAATATGTTGAATATAAATTTAAAGTACTCGAAAATTAGTGCAATAACCTGGCAAGACATTTTTATGTTAGTATGTTTTCGAAATATCATATTTATGTGAATAGTCACTACATTTATTTTGCATGGTGATTAACTTTTCGTATTTTACTCTACAGAATCTTTATGGCAGAGAATGTTGGATTTTCGCTGCCAAATTTACAAAAGATCTGGAAAAATTTATTTTTTAAAAAATTGGGGGCAAAATATGTCACATTTGCATGGTAAAATACACGAACATTTGGTTGTAAAATATAAAATAAAATATATTCAAAGTGTGGCAAAATGTTTTTAGACAAAATAAAAGATTTTTTTAAAGGACAATTTGAGGGCAGAATATACAGTTTTGTGAGGCAAAATGTACCGACATGTTTCTTTTTAACACTGAAATATAATTGTCCAGCACGCTTGTGCTGTTTTTGCTCCAGGGATGCCATGTTTTTATGAATTAATATTTTTCCTGCAGGCTTTCTTAACCCCGCTTATTATAAATTGGTTGAATGAACTAAAGCAACAATATTTTGTTCAAAATCTTGAGGGTTGGGTGTGGGTACGGCGACGTTGCGCGGTGGTATCGCATCATTTCTTTTATCACTTTGTCTTATTTTATTGAATCCCGCCGCAGTGTTCCTTCTCCAAGTGGAAAGTCTCTCCGGATGCATGTCCTGTCTTCATGACAGCTCGCTAACGCATCTCCACATCTTTGTTGTGTTTGTCATCTGATTCACACGTCGGCTGAGAAGCCGCCTGAAGGAAATCGGATGGTAAAACATTGTGAAAACATCATGGGATGAGGGTGTTGCCGAGCAGGGGGCTATGTGGGTCACATATGCGTGTCCGGATCACTTTTTTTTCTGGTTGGAGGGACGGTGGGCTTCTGTCACGAAATACTGTAGCGTGTGTGTGTGTGTGTGTGTGTGTGTGTGTGTGTGTGTGTGTGTGGGGCGCGCTAGGTAAGCCTGACTGGAAAAGCGTGTTGCTCTATTTTTAATTCATGCCGTACCACCTGGCTAATGGTGTTTTTGGATCCACCCCCCCTCCCCCGCCCCTCTCCGAGCAGAACTTGCTTGGGATAATCAGACCTCCACCAAATGCGTCCAAATTATTCATGGCCATCCACATTATGCGCCGCTGATCATAATATTGGAATATTCAAGCAAACGCGGGGGGGAAATGTCAGGTGGCATTAGGGTGCACCGGTGACAAAAACAAACAGCCCGCGGCAGGCCGATTGAAGGAAAAATATGTTTGTCCTCAGGTGATCCAGTGATTATAGTGAGCAAAAGGAATCAGGATTATCGAGATTATCATGATATTGCTTGAAAAAATGTCACGTTCGTGTATTGCAAGCCTTGCTCGATGCACTTTTTGCACATGAAAAAAATCGGACAAATAAAGTTAATACTGCATGAAAGACCAAAATGATGGAATAGCAATATGACCCATGTTGCACGGTAATCTTTAATTTCATGGCAATTTTCTCAAAATGTACTTTTTTTTTTTTTTTTGGTGGCAAGAAACACAGATAATTATTATTTTATTTTTTGGGGGGTGGAATGGTACACAAATCAATGGTGGCAAAATATGCTTTTCTCCAGGTACTCCGGTTTCCTCCCACTTTCCAAAAAACATGCATGGCAGGTTAATTGTGAGCGCCAATGGTTGTTTGTGTGTGCCCTGCGATTGGCTGGCAACCAGTTCAGGGTGTCCCCCGTCTACGACGGATCAGAAAATGAATGGATGGATAAAACGTGTGGCAAAATCGACTAAATTTTGGTGCCAAAATATACAAAATCTTTTAAGGCAGAATATAAAAATGTTTGTGGCCAACTATAAAGATAAAATATGTTTTTTTTGTGGCAAAATGTGAAGCCAATTTGTGCACTTCATTTTGACTCACTTGCTTCAGGGCACAATTCCACCAAATTCTTCACTATCGCTTATTATACCCATTCCTACCGGTGACTTTATAAGCTTTGCAGTCAGTGACGCAACAACGAGGCAGTCACGTTTTAAAATCCAAAGTTGCACTTTGCCTAAATGCTGACAGTGACATGTGGGCTAATCCTCTTAGCACGCACTGTAAAGCTTTGTTGGTAAATAGTGTATCAAGTTTGTTGGGTTGACAAGGCGACATTTGCGCGTGCATGCCATGGAAGAACGCTCGCAAAGTTCAAGCCTTGTTAAAAAAAAAAACCAAACTGCTCTTTGCCAAGTTTGGGAGACTCCAACAATGTGTCCATCGTGCTCGCAGGTTGAATCATTTTCCCCGAGATTTGCATGCGTGCTTTCGTTGAAGCATGACTAACAGCTGTGATAATTGCTTTGGTAGACTTGGACTGATAATTTTATCTTCACGTTAGTCTCATTTTATGTTCTCAGGCAGTGTGAATCAAGATAAAGATCGCCGATGAGGACCAGTTAATTTTATGATAAAATACTTAAGAGGGTTCAACAAAGCATCAACTGTGTTTTTACTCAATATTTTTTGGGTTTCATTTCATATTGTGGCCAGTTTAATTTCGAAAAATGAAATTTGGTAGGCGTGTCTATCATGAGCAGACCCACAAAAAAAGTCTCAAAAAGCCATGTCTGAAAAGACAAAGCAAGTCTGGCATTTTGCAGTGATTTTGTCAATTTTTGCAGATCCAAATTTATTTATTTGGAAAAATTCAGCCACGAGGGCCAGTTTTATTTTGCATAATGGAATTTGATAAATACTGTATGTCTTTCATGTGTAAATATACCCACAAAAAATGTCTCTAGACCCCATACCTGAAAAGACACAGGAAATAGCTCCTGAAACCAGTTTGCCTTAGCAACATAAAACTTGATGAACTTGTCTCTAATGTGTAGACTCACAAAAAAAGACTCGAGAACCCTTGCCTGAAAAGACTCAGGAGGTATGCCATTTTTGTTTTAAGCGCCCAATTTGGTGTCATTTCCAGGGTTCCTATCACGATGAACTTGTCCTATGGAAATCTTTTGAAAATTCAGCCCCCGAAGTCAGTTTACCTTACAACAAATTTGGTAAACTTGACTGTCATGGGAAGACCCACAAAAAAAGTTTCAAAACCATGCCGAATATTAGAGCATTTTGGTTCCAAGCGGCCAATTGATTGTCATTTCCCAGGGATCCTTCAACGTCAAACTTGTCTAAGATGTCCAATTGCAACCAAATTTGAACCACGCAAACTCAACAGATCATTTCCATTAAATTGCAAAATACTGTAATTTTTGTCATTGCCTTGTGGACAGAGCGAGGTGGCCAAGTTTGACGACTTGTCCTAAAACACAAAAATAACAACTCCACAACCAGAACAGCGGTCCAGACGGCCACAACTGAAGCGGTCGGTTGTCCATTTACTTTTCCATAAGACCGCTCCTATCAATATTTCATAACATGGTCATACCGTATACTGCGGCTCAATGCCGCTTAATGCTCTCATCTTATGTTAAAGCGAAGCGGTCAACGAGTGCGGGCTTGTTTTCGACCAAGATGACATCACCGGAGGACTGTTTGCCATCTCCTCATATTCATGATAAGAGATTATGGCCGTTCAATATTGAATGGTGTGATTTAAAAATGATGAAGGGGAAGCTTGTGGAGTTTCTCACCTGAAGGCAAACACGTTTTCCCAGGAAGGCCTTCTTCTTCTTCTTCTTCTTCCCTTTTCTTCTTCTTCTTCTCTCCCTTCTCGTTGATCCATTATTTAGCACAATTAGCCTGCGCCGAGCTCTTTTTACAAGCATCTATAAGGTAGACTCGACGTACATAACAATGTGCATTTCACCGCTGGGTTATTTATTTGGCACATTAATGCATAGTTGGATTGCTATCGACATAGCTTTTATAGCTTCACTTATTGAGTAGGGCTTCTGTTGCGGAAGCACTGTTATCGTCAACAGCAAAAATGACTTCATTGGATCTTCGGACCCCTCACGCCCCGAGAACTCACTTCATAGTGCTCCTTTGGAAAATATGAGAAATTCCACTCCCAACACCAGTTTCACTGATGGATACGAAATTGGGTCGACGTGTTTTTCATAACGGGCTGCGCGAAATAGTCTCAAGTATCCATGCTAAGAATTGGACAGGAAATGGACTATTTTGTCTTCAAATGTCCAAAACAGCTTTTCAATAGCTGTCTGACAGTTGTTGTGACTTCAGTGCTTGATTGACATCAACATACACTTCGAGAAAGAGAACAGCTTTGGAACGCTACCGAAGCGCCACTTATGTCGTAGAGGTCATCGCTGTCCACCCTTCTCACTTACATATATCTTTTAATTCTCACAGAAGAAAACAGCTCGAGTCGTTGTTGATTGCACTGACTGATGTGCAACTTTAAAATTGAAAAAAAAAATACGACTCGAGACGAAAACAGCTTTTGAACAGCTGTCCACTGGAATGACCACTTAGCACGAAAGGGTTAAATCCCCTCTCTTGCCTCGGAGTATGTCCTCCCCCGGGGGGGGAGCCTCGGAGGCTTTGATCCGGCTCCGCGCACCCCCAGAATGCACCCCGGTTATAAGGCCGCATGAGGGGGTCAGATGAGAGGCAAAGAATGAAAGAGAAAAGGGAGGGGTGGGGGGGTCTTGTAAAGATCAACTAGGGTTGACTAAAGGGCTGGATAAGTGGAAGGGGGTGGGCTAATGAATCCTCTCATACCACCCTAACCCCCCCACCCCCCCCACACACTTTAGTAGCCTAATTACCTGCCTGATTAGCAGCGATGACGGCACCTGCGAGGAGGGGTCAAAGAGCACATGTGCGAGGTGCCAAGCGCCACGCTAACGAAGGCCTCATGCTAATTGAAGCTAATCACGCTCCGCGTTAGCACGGTGCTAATGCGAGTCAGAGAAGATCACAAAACCGTCCTTTTTCATCTTGAAAGTAGCGCGCCGCCGCCGCCGCCGGCCGGGACCGCTTCAACAACGACAGCTATCGGGCCATACCGCGTAGAACACGCCGGTTCGTGCGCCGCAGCTTCAATCAGCCTCATTTGCATCGGCCGTTGGGTGCATGTATCTGCTCTTGAGCTTAAGGGTTGAATTCTGACAATACAAAAAGCATTTTGGACTTCCTTGCTAACCTGTCCTGGGAAGTAACAAGAAACACATGCTTTGTTACTGTACTTAATTCGATTTTCCTGTAATTTATACTTTTCTTGAATATTTCTTGTATTATTATAAATGTACAGTATATTTTTAATTTTACTCCCTACTTTTAAACACCTATCTGTACCCACTTTATACGTTTTCAAGATATGACCTCTACCACCTTGGCACTTTTGAGTCTTGGCTTGTGAGCAAAGTACCGTCAGTATTATACTGCCCCCTTGTGGCCAGGAAATGCACACCAGAAGGAGCAGCACAATGTCAATGAAATCATGGTGCAGAAACGATTTCATTCTTGACATTGTATTGTTTTTTGTTTTTTTTTTTGTTTGACTGTATGATACAGTACAATGTCATCCGTGTGCAATAACATCGAGCAGTGGTCTCCAACGACGGCGCCGCGGGCCATCTAGTACCAGGCCACACAAACTCACTGTACTTCTGTTTTGACACACGTATCTCTACATCTGCTTCAGTAGAATGTGTGTCTATTGTTTATTGAACATATCAGGATGTGCTTTGGGGTGTAACAGGAAGTGCGAGGCGGCTTTTATCCGGCATTATCAAAGCACATCTCCGATAGCGGCACGCGCCTCTATCGCATCAAATCAATGCTCACTCAGATAAAATGGCACTTTGATAAAAGTGCGTGTGCGTATGTGTGTGTAATCCTCGCTTGAAGAGCGGGGAGAGGAGGGGGGGGGGGAGCAAGCAGTGCCTGAGGCCTCACCAGAAATGGAGGCCAAGTTTTAAAGAGGGGAAGCCAAGTGAACGTCATTAGGGAAAGTCAAAACATTAGGGACACCCGCGCGCACATCCGTTGATACCCAATGCAAAGAATCTGCTCCTTTTGAATTTCTTTTGTACTTGACTCATGTCAAATTTGCGGACTTTTTTGATACAGTGGACCCTTGTGGTGCATTTGAACCAAAGAATGGGGAAGCCCCTCAGTCTTTAATCCCCCTAATGAGGAAAATGAGGACCCCTGAACACCCCCTCCTTACCCCGCCCCACCCCACCTGTGGCTGCTTTTCTCTTTAATGAGGTTCGCATCCCTTTTAAAGCCATTTTGTTAGTTTGCTTGTGGTGGATTTGTGCGAGTGGCATGACGTGTATTCAAGATGACAGAGGCATCCAAAACAACAAAGTGCTCTCTTGAGGCTGACAATATCCTCTATGTCTCTGTTGGTGTGTGTGTGTGTGTCCATGAAGACTATGTAAGTGTGTGTGCGTGGGGAGGGATGGTGGAGGAGGTGGGGGGTGGTTGACAGGCGCAAACGCTGATACTCTGTGGCGGCAGGAGCACATCTGAGAGCACATGGGCGGCGTCCAACTGGGAGCAAAAATGATATTCATTGGTCTTAAACGGCCCAGGACAGAGGGAAGTGTTGCCACCGCCTGTGTCATGTTGCATTATGACCTGACTGCAAGGAAGACCAGGAAGGACGGCAGGGGAGTGCGAGGAGCCAGATGCCGACGAGACCAAAAAAAAAAAAAAAATAATAATAATAATAAAAATTGGAAACCAAAAAAAAAAACTGTTACGAGTAAGAGATATATCCATATTTACGAAGCCATTTATTGTTACATATTTCATAGAATAATATAAAATGGCGATGCAATTAAACAAATATTTAAAGTGATGGTACCCTATCTTTACCATCATGCAAATAAATGTCAAAAAATGTTTGCCTTGTTCATCATGTAATTTTTACGTACAGAAAAAACCCCCGCCAAAATCGTGACATACAACCGTAACTCACAAGCTTTGGAATTGTCATCGTTACAAGCAGCTTGTGATCAATCAAAGTTTTTGCAATAAACTTACGACCAAGAGTGTCACAAAAAGAGAGAGAAGATGACAGAGATGAGTTAAATTTTGAAGTAGAAACGATGCCGCCGACATACAAAAAGATTGCTCTCTGCTTTTTTTTTTTTTTTGCTCCAAAATAGGCGATTTGGATGAGACCCAACTCATTTTTTACCCCTGATTACAAAAAAAAAACAAAAATAGAATTAGGTCCAATTTTTTTTTTTTTTGTGATAGAAGTTGAGAGTCTAATCTTCTAAGTTTCTGCATTTCCATAAAACACCGTCGTCTGTAAGAAAGATCAGTCAGAATGCTCAAGACGTTCTGTTATTGAAAATGGCTGCAATTGAAAGAGTTCATAGTTTCCATCACTTGATTGTGAATTGCTCCAGTGTGCCACGATTTTGCATTTTTGTACGTTCTTGAAGATTCTTAAAGTTGTGACACCCTGCATGCACCAAATGCAACAACAAGTCTTGCGCCTACTTTTGATGCACACTCGTGTTGTCTTCGAGTGCGACACACAGTTTTGCAAAACAAGTTCAACCGAGTTTTTTTTTTTTTTGGTGGGGGTGCGTGGGGGCAAACAAAAAGCTTGAGCACAAAACAATCAAATCAGGGTAAAAACAAAAGCCGGTGTTTATGGGATTGCGTGGCATTGAGCGGCAGATATTGGATTGGGACAAAGAACAGCTGCGCCGCCCGAACTAAGACGAGACAGCACAAGGCCCTCCATTGTCAGGGCACACCTTGACACCTGTTGTCTTCATTATGTCGTTGGTTTTGAACAAGTCAATGGATTTGTCGTCAGATGTCCATTGTTTTGCCAAGTTCACATCTCTCGCTTTCCGCCGAGCACTTTCATCATGTCACAAAGCGGTTTTTTGTCAGGGTTTCTCGGAATTAGATTCTCACGAATGGAAAGCCTTGATTCTTTCAAAAAAAAAAAGAAAAATGACACAAATCATTACAGATGCTGTTTAAAATGCCAAATATCTTGTCCAAATGTGTTCCTTTTTTTTTCATTTATAATATAGAAAAGATAGATTCATATAGTTCACTTTGGAAAATAGTACTAACCGCATGAAAAGTTACTTAAGATATTGTTTTATTACTTTGCCCACTCTTGGTGGTGGCATTTAATAGGGCAGACGTTTTCAATTGAATGAGAGACACATTTAAAACTCTTCCTTAAATCGTCGAATTCCCTGATGTAAAAAATATGTAAAAAAAAAAGTTGGATTACAATATCAAGCCATTTGCATCTTCACATGTTTTGTGGCTTTAAAAAGTCATTAATGTCGCTTCCTTCAACTTGCTGTCTCCCTGCTGCAGAAAATATGAATTCAAAATTTCTTAAACTATCATCAGATATCAATGAATCCATATCGGCCACTCCTGGTTCTCACCTTTACTGAAGGAGAGGTCTTAAATTGATCTGAAGTGGTTTCAAAGAGTCTAAAACCAGATTTCCTTCAACATATGTAAATACATCAATATGTTTCATATGGTATGGCAAAAATTCTTCTAATGGTCATCTAATGAAGGGAAGGGCTTAAATTTGATCAAAAATACCTTGAATTAAAAATAAATCAAATTTCCACATTTTTTTCCTAATATAATCTTGGCCATCTATTTACTCAGTTGATCAAATGACTATTACATTTCATTCGTTTATTAAGAAGGAGGACTTTATTTTTCCAAGCGCATTCTTATAATTTTACACAGTACATCGGCTGTAATTCCTCTATCCGCACAAATAAACTATATGGGGAGGGGGAAAAAATCCAAACGTAGGCTTCCGTGGCGCGCCTCCCCACCGTCTCGCTCGTCTTGCGTTAGCATCTTGGGCGCGCTCGCAGCTGTGCTAACATCTGTGCACCTGTGTTCTCCATCCACCCCGCTCCCTCCAATAAGTTACCGGTGCCATGACGGGTATGAATAAAGGACGGAACAATCTGGAGCCTCAGCTTGCACAAGCGGCCGCCAGGACGTGGAGCGACTCAATAAACCATGAGGCCGGCCGGGTTCACTTTTTAACTCGGATTCCATCGATGGACCACTTGGTGAGTTTTGTGAGGCCTTTGTTATCTCGACTGTTTTGTTTTACAGAAAGTTAAAATTTCGTGGCGCAAGGTACATCTTGAAATCAAAATGTACTGCAGCTTTAATTAAAATACAACCCTTGCAATTGGTCCAAAATAGCAGCACTCCTGTAGTAAATAGTTGAGTTTTTTGGCCATAGATTTTGATCTTTTTTTGGGGGGGACGGGTCAACTCATGTCAACCAAATCCTATGTTGGTAAGTGAAAGCGCCTTCAAGGCTTTGAATGACCCTTGAAAATGTCCATAATGGCATCTCTAAACCAAAGTGGGAGACTTCCTGTGTCTTCTTGACCATGGTTTCTTGACACTTTTTTGTGGGTCTTCTCATGATGACCATGCCAACAGAATTCTACCTTGATTTTGACCATTTCCAGGGTGCTTTTAGATGACAAATTTTCCCATCGGAATATTTGGAAAATTCAGTCCCTGGAGCCAGTTTCACTCAGCAACATGAAATTTGGTAGGCATACCGATCATGAGTTGACCCACAAAAAAAAAAAAAAAAACCCTCGAAAAGCCATGCTAGAAAACACATCAGAAGGCTGTCGTTTTGACCATGTCCGGGGTTCATTCGACTGATTTTGTCACTGAATTATTTGGAAAATTCTGACCCAGAAGCCAATTTCATTTTGCAACAAGAATAAATAAGTTCAAACCTTGGTGGAGTTCTATAATATCAGCAATTATGGGTTGCTGGGCTTTTATTGCGACATTAACGCTGTTAGTGCCAAAGAAAAGTGACTATTTGTGTGTGTCGGGAGAGGCGTTTGTACAATTGGGCTGGCACTGGTGCTCGCCAGCGTGGGTGGGCGGGGCCACATTAATATGGTGCGAGCCCGCTAATGGCTTTATGATTGGATAATTAGAGGTAGGTGGGTAATTAGGAGTGAGTTGTGTGTGCACGCTTGGCCCGGCGCACTGTAGTGAGCGGGAACAGGATGACTCCCCGCTGGCTGCTCAAGGGTGTTTATGTGTGTGTGAAGGGGGTTGTGTGAATGTGTGCGTGCGTGCATGTGTGTGTGCATATGTGTGCGTGCGTCGCACATCCAACAGCTTGCAGAATGGGCAATTTTGGAGGTTCCGCTATAGAGAGAAAAAAAACCCACATTTTATCCATTTAATAGGTTTGTTAAGAAGATATTCACTCCTTAAATTGGGGGATTAAATATGTCTGCATATTTTTTGGGTTCTTGCAATGTAATTCACTCAAATGGAGTTGCGATACGATTCACTCTAATGGGGATACGATATAATGCGAGATCATGTGCTACCATCTTAAATTGGGGGATTAAATATGTCTGCATATTTTTGGAGTTGCGATACGATTCACTCTAATGGGGATATGATATAATGCGAGATCATGTGCTACCATGCCATGCAGTGCAAGATGAGTCACTGGAATTATGTGATCTGATCAGTTCCAACTATGATATGATCTGATAGAATGCCAAACAAGTCAATACAAGAAGCTTAACTTAATGAGGATGCAAAGTGATACAACGGGATACCAGAGGATTCAGTACCATTAAGATACAATGTGATGCAATATGACGAACTCCAACTATACTATTATGCGATACAATAATGCAATCCTGCTCTGCAATTGGCTGGCAAACGGTTCAGGGTGTCCCCCGCCTACTGCCCGAAGACGGCTGGGATAGGTTCCAGCACCCTTGTGAGGATAATGGATGGATGGATGGATAATGCAATGTGATATCAGGCGATTCACTCCAAAATACAATGGAACAAAATTCACTCGGATTCTGGAACACAAATTATGACACAATAGAATACAACATGATTCAAATACGATATCATACAATATACTATTAACTTGAATTACAACACTGTGCACTACAATGAGGTATGAAATGATGTAAAACAGCATGCTTCACTCCAATTTTCGATGTCATACAATAGCATATGATTAACTTCAATTACCGTATTTTCCACACTATAAGGTGCTTCAGAGTATAAGGCGCACCTTCAATGAATGGCCTATTTTAAAACGCTTTCGATATATTGGGCACACCGCATTTATAAGGTGCATAGAATAGAAGCCACAATAGTGACTGCAGTTGTGTTATGCATCCACTAGATGGAGCTATATGAAAGGGAATACAATACAATATAATACAGCTTTATTTATTCAGAGCTTTCACAACCGCTGCAGCTGTAACAAAGCGCTTTACAGAACATTTAAAATACGACGTCCCCCAAAACTCAGAATATTGATCCATATATAAGGCGCATCGGATTATAAGGTGCACTGTTGGCTTTTGAGAAAATGGAATGCTTTTAGGTGCGCCTTATAGTGCGGAAAATACGGTAGAATGAGATCTGATATGAGGCAATACGATATGATCCGAATCATGACACAATTTGCTCCAATGACAATGTGGTATGATAAAAATGAATTCTGTTATGATATGATATGATCCGAAACAATTTGCTCCACTCATGATACAGCGTGGTAGCATGTGGTCTGATGTGATATGATTCACTGAAGCTACGATTCGGTGTGATACGACTGACGTAGCTGAACTGGCAATTTGGCACTGCAACAGCAGAGACAACAACAATTTGAACTTGAACTGCACATTTTTTAGATGTAATACTTTTGTTCAAATGAAACATATTGCAAAGTCAAGCACCACTTTTCATTTTCGCACTTCACGTCATTCAACCGTATGCCTTAAAAAAAAAAAAGATGCGAGTAAACGACACACTGACGCTAACGACGCCTGCCCTACCTTTACGCCCCGGTCCAGCGTCTCCAGACATCATTAAAAGGCGATGTTGTAGCCGTGAGCTTCGTGTGAAACTCTCCTTCAAACTGTACACTTTATCCATAATTTAGCCCCCTTCTCCCGCCTGAATTATTCACGCAAATAGCGAGGCAAATAATGGAGTTCACAGAATCTTACGTACACATCAAACTATTTAAATGTTGATTTGAATTTTTGAGGCGCTCTGATGCGGCTGCAAGCGACTAAGTGGGGGTGTGGGGGGCTGAATAAGTCAATCGCACGTATGAGAGAGATAAATGAATTCATTAACGGGGCTATATCGTGCTATTTTAAGCGTGTCACTGTTAACTACAGGCATATACTTGTTAATTTTTTACTTTTGGCACAATGGTGATCTAATTTCGAATGAAATACGAGTTATTTTGCTGGCTATTTTTCTAACGCGGAAGAAAGATGCCTGCTTCACTCAAACCCCGCCTCACCGAGAGTGTGGCTGCGCACCACCCACTAAACGGTAATGAACAGTTGCGATCACAAGGCGGACTAGTGTCGCTTTTCCATTCCATTATATATAAAGAAATGAATATAAAACGAAAAAGAATCTTTTTATCCATCTCAGGGACGGCCATTTTGCTCCTTGCCATCGATGGAAAATGACATCACAATGCTTTTAAGAAAAAAAACTTGCCATTTGCAAGCTGAGCCCTGAGTGATGTCATTTATAGTCGATAGCAAGTAACAAAATGGCCGCCCCCTGCGATGGATTAAACCAGCTGGATTTTGTTGCTTAATTCGTATCCCGCAAACACAATATTAATCAGAATACCGTGTTTAAACTCGAGGGAGCACATAGAACCTATTATTGCAAAGGCCATTTTTTTGCTTGAATCCTCCTTTAAGACAATTATGCTCTTCGGATAACGACTTGTGGGTTACGCTCCACATCGCTATGCGGACACAACATTGAGGTGATCAATAAAAATGTTAGTTCCACCCTTAAACGTCGACGCTAGCGGCACATCTCACCACTTCCTGCATGCTCACGCGAGGCCTCCCCTCATGTTGAAGAGGTACGGGAGGCTAAATGTAGCCGTGGCCCTGACTTGATACCATATCAGCAAAAGGCTGAATTAACACGAGTTGCTTACTTACCATATCGTGAATCATTTACTCCCCTTGGAGTCCGGGAAGGCCATGCAAGTTTTATGGCGGAAAAAAGAATCAGAATTCCCGGGATAGCGGCGCAGGGGTGGCTCATGCATAAGTCAAACTTGCGCGCTACATGCTAGCACTATAACCTTGCTGGGGGATTTGGCTGCCGGCGTATGAGAGTGCATCACTCAGAGCTTTTCATGCACCGTCTTGTGCACCGGAGAATATCTGTGGCTAAAAAACACAGTGCTGGGAGGTAATCAAGTAAAAACCTTTATTGTTCTTGCGTAGATTTTCAGTTATTTGTTTTAAACGTTACTCCCTAGATATGTACAGTGGTACCTTGATTTGCCATCATATATCAAATCAATGTTCCTCATTGAAATGAATTGAAATGCCATTGAACCGTTCCAGTCCCCATATCAAAACACCATTTTTTTCAGCGTGTAATCAAGAAAGAAAAATAGAACGGCATTGTAAAATATAAATGTAAAAACATAACAAAATAGAATGTAATTGAACTACACACACATGCGTTCACATTGTTGTACATTCATGTGTTGATGTGTGCCTTTAAAGGGCTATGGCCTAGTAAGTGACATCAGTTTACCACAAGGTTAGTTCAGTGTGAGAATAATCTTCATGCTCCTTGTGAGTGTTTTCATTTTGTATTTGTGGGCTTGACTGTTTGTCCAGTTTGGCTGAAAGTGCATTAGTGGGTTTTCTTTTGTGTGTGTTTGTTTTGTACGTCACTCAAGTGACGATGTATCTATATTTTTGTTTCGTGTTTTTAATTCGTCTTTTTTTTTTATTTTTTTTTTTTTTTATGAAAGTTGTTTTTTTATGTCCACAAATAGTACAAACACATTCGAACACATCGTTTATTTAAAGAGAACAAAAGCAAAACTATTGTACTGATCAGTGTGTTTACAGGACTGTAAACAATTATTTTCAAAACTCACACACTTAACTGATCGTCTCACAAGACTTAAAAAAATATATATCTGTACTTCTACGTAAGTACAGAGTGTGAGTACTTTTCTCTCCTCTGGTCATACACACAAACTCACTCACTCCTGCTTATTCCCTGTTTTGCGCCATCCTCATGGCTTGCCTGTCTTCTTAACTGCCTTTGATACATCACACACACACACTCACACACACACACACACACACACACACTCGTGCACTGCGGGGACTACACGCGCGATGAAAGCATCTGGGTATCATGTGAATCCAGCACTTTAACTTCATGGCTCATCCCAGCTCAAATGGACAAACTGGAGTGAAACACTTATTACTCAGGCGGCGCTCTCATTAAAACTCCAGTGGACTCGTTACATCACTCTGACCGCTTTAAAATATTTCAGCACTCACTTAAAGGAAATAGAAAATGGTACATTTTTGTTTCGTCTACATGGCAACAGCCTACAAACGCAAACGATGATTAAACGTGTGTCTCAAAATAGAAGTTTCACTCCAATTGCGATATCGTGCGATACCATGTGTTAAAAAAATGCAATGTTAATCAGAGACGATTCGCTTTCATCATAATACAGTCATGCGGCACAATATAATACGTTGCGATATTTAACAACACAATGCAATAAAACACGTTTTCAATGCAATGTGTTGTGCGTATTTGAAATGAAGCAATTCGGATTTGAGGAAAGGATGCGGTGTGGGTCGCGGGAGGCACGAGGGGGCGTAAGGAGCTAAAGATCACGGCCAAGTGGAGAGCAAAGAGGCGACAACCAATTTGACACATCGGGACAGAATTCCAGCAGCGTCTGCCACCATCAACACGTTTATCCTCCTCGACTCATTGCCGCCGGAGAGACGGGCCTCGGCGTCTGTCGGATCAGTGAAGACTCATACGAAGGATCAAAAAGCCATAAGAAAAGCATCCAACTTCACGAGAGATGGCAGGAACGGGATCCTCTATTCCTCTGCTTTAGGATTTTTACAATCGCAAGTGTAATTTTAATGACAAAGACAAAAGCATAAACCTTAATATGTATAAAATGCATCTTTATTGATATAGCACATTCACAACAGCTGCAGCTGAAACAAAGCGCACGTAACATAAAATAACACTAAATCTCTGCATTTGTCGCTTTTTTTTAATCGTTCCTCTTTAGCCTTAGTACAAAAAATGTTTTCAGCGAATAACGGAAAATCGGTTCCACCCCCCAAAAAAAAAATCCAGGAATAGTTGAATCAGGAATGGCGATGTATGCAGGCAAGCACTCGACTTGGTTTTCATCCGAGAGCAACGATTTCAACATTTGAGGGGCGCATGCATCTTCTCATGCCGACAAGTATGCACCAAGCGTGTTTTGGGGGGTCTGAATGCCCCCCGTCAACAAAGCACCGCAAGCTGTGTTCGCAGTAATGGGTGGGGGTGCGCTGATCAAATTCTTCCTGCGGGTTTTTTAATGTTTAATGCTAGCGTAGCGGCGGTGCGGGAGTATCCCGGTGTGTGCGCCCGCATTCTGCTGTGTTCCCAAATGCGTCGTGGGATTCATACTTCATACACTCAATGAATATTGTACATGAAATACTTAAGTGAGACGACGTTTTCGTTTTCCATCATAAAAATCGAAAGAACGTGAGTTTAACGGTGGGAGCTCAGTGTCAGCCAAGCGTTAATTTACTTGGCGAAACCATCCCCAGAAAAATGAGTGCAACGTGTTGGAGGTGTTCAACAACAGCTGCAAGTCGCGGCATACGTTGTGTCATAAAATTATGGGAAAGAGGTGGTAAAATACTTTAATTGTACAATAATATGACAAACCGGAGTGGAACAATTTTCCTAAGTGAAATAATGGAAAAATGGATAATCTGTTCCATTCGAGGCTTGTAATGAAAGTTCCTTACCGATATGATATCAAGAAAAGCACAGGCTGCTCAAATTTTGATACTGATGATACTGATACACACATGCAGACTGTATTAGAAAATATGCGCAGATATTTTACACTTAGGTCAAAATCTACCACAAATTTTCTTCCTAATGCCAATGCCAAGTAATATGCAGGCTGGTATCGCCAAAAGGGATAATGATATCAATATTTTGCCTCGCCATTAATATTTTTAGTTGTAGTTTTTATCATCACTGTAGCCTGTGAATTCCATTATTAGGGATCCCTGTTGTTTGATTACTTTCTCCCGGATAATATCTGGATTGCTGGCAACAGAGAGGCAGTGTTTCAGTATCGATGAAACCAACGATATCATGAAATGATATGACTTTATATTTCAACACTTGAATGGGAAATTACTCATACGAAGCTTATAATGTCGTGTCTGCTTCCGTACTGGTACGATACCACGTAAAATAATAACTAGTATCGCACTGATATTAATCGTGATGGATCACAGAATGTCATATATAAATGAGCTCCTGTAACCTGTTTTCTTCTGTAGTCATGACATAAATCTGAAAATCGAATTCCAGTATCGCGATTTAATGACAGGATACCAAGTAAAATAGAGGTTGGTATCACCAATACCAATATTGATATCTACAGTATGTTCCATAGAGAAGACTCGCAGCATCACTTGCTGCAATATGTTGACTTGAATAACTCCAAGCATACTCCTAGCTCCGGAATTGATTTTAGACGAGACTGTTATCAAAGTATCGATATTTCCTTATCATTCCAATCTAATCTCTAATCTAGCCTGTATTCTCCAGAAGACATTTGCTTTGGTTAGTATTATTGTGTATGTCTGTACGGGATGAACAGGCTAACTGCTGTCCTGCTCAGAGGTTTGTGCACATCTCCCAAATGTAAACACAAAGACAAATTCTCATCTTGACCCGAGGTTGGAGGCTAATTCGCTAACTTCCTGAGGTCCTCCTCCTCTTTTGGAAAAACATTGCAATGAGTATAACCTTTCACATATTGATTATCTGGTTAGTAAGGGAAAAAAAAAGAGCCAGTGGCATTAAGTTCTAATGATGAGCAATTTTTAGGACCCGGGGGGACCCCAGCTGGTTCCGGGTGCAGACATATTGGCCTGTGATGAGCTAAAGTGAGTCCATTTGCACACAAACACATATGCATAATGGACAAATAATGGAATCTTCTAATCATTTGTTTGGGCTGCGGAGGGAAATGACATGAACCCTGTGGCCTAACACCATTAGAATTTCAACTATGAAGCCATCCCCAACCCCCCACCCCCAATACCTCCCCCTTCTTTTTTTCTTTTCGTCTGGAGATGGATTATTGAGATTTGCCGCCATGATTTTTGGCTCTCTTGCCAACTCCCCGTGACATTCCCTCAGTGTGACACGTGTCTGCCAATCACTTTGATGGACAGCTGACACAGAGAGCACACAAAGACCATCAGTTTGGGCTCGAGTGACACCGATGTGCGAGGAGACCTTCCCCACGTCATCCCCTGCACTTTAGTGATGGACAAAAATCTTATTCACTGCATTTAGAAACGAAGCAGTAACATGCAAAAATAAAATATAATTAAAAAAAAGAAAGAATATATAATATAATTTTATTGGTACCTTCGGCGGATTCATTTGTCAGTAACGTTGATAATGTTTAGTGTGGCAACACATTAAGAATAATGGACTATGGAAGTATTAGCAAGCGAGCACTTGAGATGTTAAAGAACGTTTATTTGCCTGCAGGGGCCCTAAACTCTGCTCGCGGGCCCATGTGATGATGTCACGGGTGGATTTTGGCTTTGGAGCTTTGGGTAATCTCTGTGTTGCGGATGAGGCCCGCTGGGAGCCAATGAAAGTTGGAACAGGATCTCTGTGTGAAGGTGCTACCCGCCCCATCCTCCTTCCTCCTCCAGGGTGGGAGATTAACACCAATGCCATATTTGAAAATAGGGGCCGAACCCCCCTGCCCCCCCCAAAAAAAAAATTGGGAAAAGTATCTGTGGATCCCATCCAGCTGATCAGATTTTTGGAAAGTTTAGTATTTTCACAAATACTTTTGTACTTTGTGAAGATGAAGACAAAATGTATTTATACAATATTTTTGAGTTGTCATATTTTTTGACCGTATTTTCCGAACTAAAAGGCGCACCTAAAAGCCTTCCATTTTCTTAAAAGCTCACAGCGCACCTTAAAATCCGATGCGCCCTGTGTATGGCTATTACGGTAATATTTCAACCTCAAAATGGCTCCTTGCTTGAGACATGCTGACAACGCAGAGTTCAAACTTAAGGCGATCGGGTTACGCAGTTGAACACGGAAATAGAGCAGCGGCAAGAGAGTTCAGCGTTAACGAGTCAATGTTATAACTTGCTGTTGGTTAAGTGAACTGTGTCGCTGCTTTATTCAATAAGTTTTCCTGACATCTGATCGTTCTATTGGTGTTTCCTTGAGCGTAGCTCCATCTAGTGGATGCATTGTAGATTGCGTCTTATAATGCGGTGCGCCCAATGTATGAAAAACATTACAAAATAGTCCATTCATTGAAGGTGCGCCTCATAATCCAGTGCGGCTTTTATTGTGGAAAATACGATATTTTGTATTTGTAATATTTGTATTTTTTCCCCTTGTGTGTGTGTGTGTGTGTGTGTGTGTGTGTGTGTGTGTGTTTGTGTGTGCGTGCGTGTGCGTGCGTGTGCGT
>NW_017805840.1:764825-787555 GCF_001891065.2 Hippocampus comes | reverse complement strand
TGTGTGCGTGCGTGTGCGTGTGCGTGTGTGTGTGTGTGTGTGTGTGTGCGCGTATATGTGCACGCGCGTGTGTGTGTGAAATCTGTAGCATGAGAGAGGCTTCAGAGGAAAGAGGATATGTGTGTGTCTGTGTGTGTGTGAGAGAGCGAGAGAGAGAGAGAGAGAGAGTGTTGCAAGTATGTTGCTGCAGTAGCCCGAGAGAAGCCAACCCTGGCTTGGTGTTGTACTCAGAGAGGCCTTGCAGTGGGAAAGCTCTTCTGATATGTCCACACACACACGCACACACAGAGTCAGGAGTCAGCTGTCGGGGCCTGTTTCTCAGCTCATTAAACGCAATCCTGATGACGGGAGTGAAGAATTTCAATTAGAAGGCCGACTTTGATGTGGCTGTAGTCGGGACTTTTTTGCTTCCAGCAGGTAACGACTCCTTTTGTCCCACGTTCAGTGGCCTCTACTGTATTTTTACATCATTTGAGCGTGACGCCGTAAGTGTAAATCCGACATAAGCCCTTTCGTCCCGCCTCGTTTTGGCCCCGGGTTTGTCTAGCTGCTGGCAGAGCGAGAGGCCCAACAGAAATTGGCCAACTTAAGTGTTTAAAGCGCTTTCGGAAAATATAGGAATTAAACACTGTCACTGAAGGACGGTATTACCGTTTCAAATTGAGCCACTGCAAACTTGAGTGGGCTAACTCCATTCTTCTCTTTTCTAATTTCAGTGCAGAAATAAACAGAGAACAGAGCAAAGCTTCCAGACGAATAATGGTCGACATCTAATGTTTACTTTCGTTCCAGTTTTGTATTTTATTCAGTTTAACGTCACCTCAAGAACCTTTTGACCAGGGCGCCCCCAAAAATATTTGTCGGCGGTGCCGACGTGCTCATCGAAAGTATTTTGTTGACTTGATGACTCGTAGCGGGGCTTGGTGGGACAAAATGGCGTCCCCCATGGACGACTGGACCCGACGTGCAGTGCGTCATTTGCGTTTGGAGAGCGGTGGTCCTGATTTTGGCACTGACTAAACGGAGGTTTGCACGACGTTCGGTTAGCCTCATCATTTTGTCTTCAACCTATAAAACCTGAGACAGATTTTTATATACACAGTACAATATTTTTGCAAATTTGTCCCTTTCCAAGTCCTAACACTGTGTACTTTACCTCGGTCGCACTCTTTTGAGGAGGACACATAAATAGACCATAAATCAAAGTTTATCTTGGAGACTTTGGCCGGGGGAAGAAAAAACACTGAAGACTCTTTCAGTGACATGAAAGAGGACGGCAGTAGATGTAAAAATCATCTGGTTTCTCTCATATTTTAATCGTTTATGAGGCTTCTGCAAAACATCTTCCTTGGCCTTCTCCCTCTCTCTCTGTCTCGCCCACTCGAGTCACCTCTGAACTTTTCTCCTTTTTGCGAAAAACAGCCGTCGTCCGATTCACTCGCGTCAGGGATTTACCGCCTGGATCCCACGAATCAAGCGGAGGGTGGATGCCCATTGTGCCCCAATCAAAGCACTTCCTCTTGAGGTAATCCCTCCATCTGAGCAGGAAGAAAGGGAAGATGAGAGAAGAGGGGGCGGGGGGTGGGGGGGATGAATTCTATGATGTGATTTATGCTTCCTTTCTGTTTTGATTCAACTGTTTATTCCTCGACTGAACCGGTGTCCTGCTCTCGTGAGCTTCCCTTTTCGCGTCTTCGGCGGGTGATTGACGTGTCGCCAAAAGAGACGCAATTAGCCGCGTTCGTCAGGTTAGCGCGACGTTGCCGTACGGCGTTACGGGTGGCAGATAAGCCGCGCAGATTTTGTCGCTTTTCGTCTTTTGACGCAACGTTTGACAGGCATTGTGTCGTCGTTTTTGCCAATTATCGTCAAGTTCGCGTCTCTGGTGTTTGTCAATAACGATCTCCAGATGGGAACTGGAATGTCAACGCCATCATCGCTCGATAGCGACCAACAAAACATGTCAGTGCATCTGTTTGTGAGCTGTCAGATTTCAAGTTAAACCGCTCATGTCAATTGGATATATTTTTTTTTTAACTCAACTTTGATCTTTTTTTCCATAGCACCTTTTATCCTTGAACTGGGTCACGGTTTTGATCAAGCTTACTGTCAATTTTCTTGCGTTCTGCTTGCAAAACACTCGCCTCTAACATGAATATTTTTTACGAAATATCCTTGAATGCCTTAAAGCAACGGATATATGAACCTAAAAGATGCAGCGACGCGTCTAAACGGATATAGTCTTTATCCCCTGCGAAGAACTACGGACATTACTGTGGCTTACTAAGTCGGTTGTGAGCAAAGGTTAGCGCATATCATCATATCGCAGTATTAACAGTATCGTGAATGTGTCGATTATCGCGCAACACTGTATTGTCATACAGGCAATAGTCATGTTTTTATTTTTTTCGGAAAAAAAAACGGCAAAAGTGAACCTAATTCTGGTTGCCGTATTTTTATTAAACATTTCATTTCAGGGGTAGATATGAATTATCGGTTTCACTATGGATGTAGTCGATTTTAACAGAGGTGGCCAGCGTCCTCGGAGGTCTTGGGCACATTTGATCTATTTATTTATTTATTTTGTCAAAATATAACTCAGACCATTATTTTAGGCGCCTGACGATATGTTGTTTTCGGCTGTCCATTATCGGTTTCACTATGGATGTAGTCGATTTTAACAAAGGTGGCCAGCGTCCTCGGAGGTCTCGGGCACATTTTACCTATTTATTTTGTCAAAATATAACTTAGAGCATTATTTTAGGCACCTGACGATATGTTGTTTTCAGCTGTCCCTGGTTACCGTACCACATCCGTCTCCCAAGTGAAACGTCTACGAGCTAAGTGCACCTAAGACAAAGTGGCTCACCTTGGTGTACATTGAAGGCCTTGACATTTACGACACCACTCCAAGCATCGATGCATTATCTATATGTCGGAAGAGCTATTGATTGTTTGATGGTAACCTTCTTAAAGTTCACCTTCCCGAGTGCTCGACTCATTGAAACAACAAACTCGACTTCACGATCATCATCATCGTGCAAAATGCTTGTAAGTGTCAAAGTTCTTGTTCTAACGAGACTGAAAGTTTGTCCGACGCGACCGCGGCCACTGCCTCGGTCATAAAACCACATTTTCCAGACTGTGGCGCTCTTAATAAGTTTTGCTGTGTCTGGGCCAGCACAGATGTTGCTGTTGTGTCTCTTGGATCTCTGAGTGGCTTTTGTGTTTTGTCTCTGTGGCAGCTGCTGCTTCTGGAGCGCTTCGCTCACGTCCGTCCAAATGTTAAAGTCCCCTTTACCAGCGCACAAGACAGACGTCAACACTAAAGCTGTTGGCTCAATGTCACGCCCTCAGAAAAGGCAAACTGGCCAGGCGTTAGTGTAAAAATGTGATACGGTTGTAACTAAAACGCTCACGTCGTAGCCTGATATTTGCTTTTTGAATTAACTATTTTTTTTAAACTAAAATGTTAGCATTAGCCAAGCTAACAACTCAACTCAAGTCTGAGTCATGCCGAGTCAAATGCCAAAGGATACAAATGAGTTTCCTCGCTGCCCATCTTTAAAACTCGTCTCAAAAGTCATTTGTATTCTTTGGCATTTGACTCGGCATGACTCAGACTTGGTCTTATTTTTACTGTTTTGTGCTTTCTACTGTCATCATTATTAATTTATTGTGTTATTGTTGTATATATGATATTTGCTCCATGTACAGCACTTGGCATACAGCGGTGGTTGCTTTATAAATACAGTTGAGTTGAGTTGTTAGCTTAGCTAATGCTAACATTTTAGTTGAAGTTTAAATAGAATTCATATAGGCTTATTTCGATGTTCTTTTTGAATGACAGTTCTCAGTAAATATATACTTTTGTAACCATTATTATGTTTAACCAACAAGGCTATATTCTCCTGGTTGCGACGTTTGCATTATCATTTTGCTTTTTACGTTTGAATAATCGTCACACAAAATACGTTTATATTTTTGTCGCCAAAAATGTCAAGTTCATGCGAAGCTCACAAGGCTAGCCCGTTGCTATTTGCTTTCGAAATTGTCATGTAATTCTACTTTCACGATGCTTCAACTACTATTCTTCGCAACCAAAGTGATAGCGTTATGCTACATTTTACAGAAATTGGATCTAAATCTCCCATTTTTTTTTTACACAGTCTACTATAATCACATAACACTTTGTGTTGGTGTTTCTGTTTTGAAATCTTTGATGTTGAGTTCTCGTCAGCGTCCAATATCTCTTTTCCCTACGGATCCATTGATGTGGTGTAACCCAAACTCCTGGTAGTCTGCTCGCATCAATTGATGTCATTGACCGCAGCCGACGGAACACGCAACCTTTACCGGCCTTGTGAGCTCCTCGAGCACAGGAAGTCAAAATAGACGAGTGGATTAAGTGGGAGGTGGCGTCCCCGGGAGACTCATTAGAAAGGGGGAGAGCGGGATATCGGAGGACCGATCCCAGCTGGTCGGACTTCCCTGCACATGTGACCTAATCGCGGACGTCTGCCGGGTCAGTGACCATCCACAAAAAAGACACAAGATGCCCAAAAAAAAGCAACACCAGACTTTTATTAACAAGGACAGCAATGGTTTGTTTTCCACTTAAAACTGAAAAAAAAATGATGCTGCATTGAACACATCACAGGAATAGAATAACAACAAATGAGGAGAACGAGGGTCTCCGCGCTTTACATTGGCATGTGGTTCTTGTGAAGTGAGGGCAGCTTGAATCTGGAGCACTGCAGTTAAGTGAAGACTGTGGATTGTGATCCTTTAGCCTTGAATGTTCAAATGCTGTAACGACAATTTTTCCGGTATATCCGAGAGGAGACTGAGGGTAAGTAAAATGGTCTACTGCGGCAAAATGGAGATTGTGGAGCATTATTCAACTGCGTAAACTAAATTTGATTGTTGTTGTCTTTTCTAGCCGCCGATCCTCAAATGTTACAAGGACAGCTTTTATATGCGAGAGGAGACTAAGGGCATCTAAAAATGGGCACACGCTGCACAAAATAGAGACTGTGGAGTATAATACTATTTCTAAACTTGCATCTCGCTTCTGGTGGAGACTGAAGGTAATTAAAAATTGGGCTACTACCCTAAAAAAATACTGTTATTATTATTATTTTGAAAACTTGATCTGCTCAAGCAATGAGGGCAGGTGTGAAATCTGTGCAAAAAAAATTATCCGGATTCAGATTTCAAAATGTTAAAAAAAAAATTAATAAAATGTTGTTTGTTAGTATTTTTTAATTGAAAGACCCAGATTTTTCTTTTTAAGATGTTCAAAGCAAAAATGCAACCGAAATGTTTTATTTCCTTGCACTTCCACACTTCCTAAGTGCGTCCATATGTGGCCCACATTGAGCTGCCTGATGCGAGTAATTGTGGCACGCTGGGAAACGGCGCATTAACGTTTACGACTTGTGAAAAGAGGTACAGTGCCATCACCTGCGTCGGCCCCCGATATGGCGCCGCGCTCGTCTGTACTCGCCAACACGGCCGGGCTTCAATTTAAAATCACTGTAACCGTTCAGTCCAACACGCTCGCCAGCTAGCATGCTATTTTCCTACGCCGGCTGAAAGTGGCCTGGCCTCCTCGGCTGACCTCTTCCTCCCTCCACTCGCCGCTTTCAAGCCCAGATCAAATGTTAGCCCCTTTAAGGAGCAAAACAGTTTGATGTGGATCAGCAACTGCCTTCGGAGGACTTTAATCTGCAATGCTGTAATGTATTTAATTTCACACCCTCTTATGCCCCTGTTTAGGATTACCCAAGGGAGAGGGGGCACTTTGTGGGGTGCGAGCACAAGGGCATGGTAGCGTTGTTGGGGGGGCGGCGAGGGTGTGTGTGTGTGTTGGGGGGGGGGGTAATGAAGAACAACTTAGGGAAGAGAGAGGCAGCAATTATTTACTCGACACTTTGTCAAACTAAAAGTAGTTGTAAAAGTCGGTCACCAAAAAGACATTTTATGACACAGTGAACGGCTGTGTTTAGCTTGTTTTTTAGCGTAGAAATGATGTAGCACAGAGTAAATTTGACTCAAAATACAAAGAAACAAAATCGGGTGTTCATAGATTGTCATCGTGAAAATAAAAACACATCTGAAAAAAAAAATAACTCTCTCACACACACACACACACACACACACACACACACTCGCATCTCCACAGTCTCCAATTTGCTGCAGCTGCCCACATCTTTGCTCTCAGTCTCCTCCCTTAGAATCAATAGTTACGTCAGGGTAATGTTTGACAAGATACCACAAGAAATGAGAACTGTAAACCCAATTGCTAACGTTAGCTTCCCCTGCTGTTGTGCTTTCACTCTTGACACTGCAGGATCACTCTCCACAGTCTCCACTTTTATGAGCTGCACATTTCTTTTGCCCATAGTTTCCTGTGGAATATAAGATTGTCCCATCATTGTAACATTTGAGCATGCATCGACTAGAAATGTCAAAATTAAACACACGTGCTATTGTTAGCTTACCCCGTTGCTGTGTTTTACTCCACAGTCTCCACTTGGCTGCAGCTGCATGGTTTCTTGCACTTTTGAAAATATATTATCTTACGTGACATCGCCAACTACTGGCCTGGCATGCAAACAATTGCTTTCTGTCAAGATTTGTGCGCAAGGAACTGCTGTTGTCAATCTGTGAAACTTCGCCGAAAAGAAAAGGAAGAAACTACTTTGTGTTCCTTGGAAGAGAGAAAAAAAGATGTAATATGTATGTCGTTGGACCAAAGGGTCTGCGAGGCGAGCGAGGCAGGAAAAAAGTCTTTCTAAGAGTAGAAAAGAGAAAGAAAAGAAAAGAATGCCACTTAACGATTTGGAATGCTTGTATTCAAGCGGGAGGCTGCAGCTGGAAAATCCTATTGTGCAGCTCGGGCAGCAACGGATGCAGTCGATGAGATGAGCATCTATGCCGCCCCAACATGTACACAGGGGGAGAGCGGCAATAATTCCCCGGTGACGGGAGCGCACACTAGCTCCTTTATATCGCTCCCCCCTCCATCCCCCTCCCCCCAACACGCCTAATATCCAATTTACGGGCTCAGGCCCTCGGCCAGCGCGGCCCTCCAGAACGCAGCGGCCCCAACGCCAGCGTGAGATGGAATTAGGGCCAAGTTCTTTTTCTCTTGCCAAAAAGTTTGAGGCTTACAGAAATACGAAACTGTTTTCCTCCTTCTCTGTCCGTTCACCCGCTTTTGCCTTGGAAATCGCCAAAGAATAAGCAACTCGTAATGAGATTAAGAGACTTTTTTTTTTCTCTCTCTCTCTCTCTGTCTCCATTTAAACGACACAAATGTTTGTGTTACTTGGGAGATTTGTAAAAGTGGGTAGGGATGAGGTGGGGGTTAAGGTAGGGGGCAGTGAAGAGAGTCCATCATGCTTTGATGAGTGAGGGATTTATTTTGCCCCCCCACCACCAAAAGTAAAAGTTAGCAAGTGTATACATGCTTAAGAGGCGTGATATCCCCCCTCTGCTGATCTCCTTATCCTCTCCTTAGCCTTCCTAAGCAACACACACACACACACACACACACACACACACACACACACACACACTGGAAGCTTGCCTCCAGCTCAGTGAGCCTGTGGCTGTATTTACTAATAATAAGGGCTTAGGTCAGTAAGAATATACTGTATGCTGATTTATGCTGTGACCACTCGAGGATTATGTTGCTTATTTTTGCACTTTGATAAGTCACACAAACACACACACACACACACACATGTATTCATGCACCCTACACTTCATCATACAAACCGGACGCTCCAGAGTTATACTCCGCAGTCTCCACTTTGCTGCAGCGCTGTTTTCTGCCTGTCTTTAGTCGCCACTGCGATATGAAATGTTTATGACATTTAAGGATACACGGTTAGAAATTACACATGCGAGTCTTAATTTTACTGTCGCATTGGATCCAGAAATGTTACACTCCGCAGTCTCTACTTTGTTGCTGCAGCCCACTTTCTTGATGCCCTCCGTCTTATCTGAAACATTAAATGGCCGTGTCATCGTAACAGTGGAGGATACACGGCAAGAAATGTCCATGAATGCACTCTAGCGTTAGCCTTAGTTTTGGACACCGCGGACTTCTTCTCCATAGTCTCCATTTTGCTGCAGCTGCCCGGTTTCTCATTAAACTCAATCTGCTCTCAAAATACATTATTTTCATTTAAATATCAATTTTTTAGTGTCATTATTCTTGTGTCCATCTAGCCTCTCCTCCCTAGACCACTTTGATGAAAAGTTGACTCATATTTCTGGGCTGCACAAATGAGATGACCGTATAGCGAGGAGGGGTCCAGAGAGGGTTGGGGTCAATGTCTTGCAGAAGACGGGCGGCGGCGATGAGCAAAAAGGTCCCAAAGAAAAAGAAGAAGAAGAGCAGGCGAGGGCCAGCACGGTGCCATGGAAGGTTGCTGCTAATTCTTCCATATCTAAGCCTCTTTGCACGAACTCGCTTTGTCTTCCAAGTCACAGTCGTTAGAGCCTAATCCTATCAAGCAGGGGCTAATCTGAGGCCACGGGGTTCAGCCCCCACAGCTCCGCCGGCCGGCCCTTTACACGCACCATACGCGCACACACACACACACACACACACACACACACACACACACACACATCGAAAGATGCCACCAGACTCTCTAACAACAGTTGCAACAGCTGCAACACTTTGTCATCCGAATCTCCCCTCATGTCTAGAGATGGACTGACACCACTTTGTTAAACTTTTGAGGGCTCGTCGATACGAATACCGATACTTGATTGTGCAATATTGATGACGGGGTCTTTTGGTTGTCTTAAAAGACGTTTCGCCTATTATCCGAGGAGGCTCCATCGGTTCCTCCAACTCGAGCAATTGAGTGAGAACTCATTTTAGCAAGCAAGCGAGGGTCTATCTACCTCTTGGCCAAAGTCACAAAAAACAGTGTTGGGATGTAACAAAGTAAAATTACAAAATAAAATAGGAATGGGTGAGTAACGATACCAGCCTCATTTTGAGGTAAAAGTGCTTAAACTGTTGTAAGAATAAAAATGAACAGTGATTGCAAGACGTCATGATGACGTAATTAAAGCAGACATGACATCCATCCCAAAAGTTATTCAAACTTTTTTCAAAGTGTGTGCTCGTGTGTGTGTGTGTGTGTGTGTGTGTGTGTGTGTCGGCAGTGCATCAATTCCCCTCACATTCCGGCACAGCTCGCTCTCTCCCTGGGCCACCATCATCACTCTGGTCTTTATTTCAATGTGGACGACGGGCCCGAGATTAGTTATTGATCAGCCGGCATATAAATTATGCTCAAGTAAAAGCCAACAACACAGAGACTATGGATCGGCTATCGACCCGCTCCGATTTATCATCCCATTTCCACAACGACGCCCACGCCCTGCCTTGGGGGGGCTGAAGAAATACCGGAATAATGAGAGGAGAGGGACGTTTACGACCAAGCCCTGACATTCAGAATCTGTGAAAAACACGCTGCATTGAATGTGTCGTCCAGATTGATAACCGCTAACAAACAACAAAAGATGGACATATATTTCCATCTTATCCAAAACGAGATTAAGGGCAGCTACGGCAAAGTGGAGACTATGGGTGGAATATTATAGCATCAGGAAGTCAGGCACAGCGACTAAATTAAGGTTCTACCTATTAACGCTTTCGGGGACAGCGGGTCACTACAGTGGACAGCCGATCATGTTATCAGGTTGTCATTATTGGTGGATGAAGGGTTCAACGTTCTGAAATATGGAATTTTCTGTTTGCAAAAAAGAAAAAAAATCCAAAACATATGCTATTGATATGAAATATATCCTGTAAATGCCAGAAATGGTTGAGTTAAGTTAGTGAATATAAAAACATGGCGAATTCTGTTGAAAAATGGAAGAATTGTTGACTTTAATGAGGCTTTTCTGGCCAACAAAAAAGAAAAGAAAACAACAATAGGCAACAGCTGGGAGGAAAACACACATCAATTCTCCAGGTGTTGTCATTGACAACTTGTGATTTTCTTTCCCTTCAAACAGACACCTGCCGTTTTGGCGTCTCAAGGCCGAAAAGAAAACGGCGTAATTAAAGCCACGCGGGCGTGCCACCGTAACAAAAGACGTCAAGATGGATGCCTGTCACACGCCAACGACGGTCGTCGGAATTAACGGGTAGACAAATCAATCGCAGTCGCCTTGATTCGGATGTCTCTGTGCCACGTTGGTCTGCGACGGTCTCTCGCGGTTGGGAAGATTCCTTCTTGGGACCATGTCGGCGTGATTTCGGGTCGCCTCAGACCTCTTCGTGAACTTCGCAGAGGTAACTTCGGGGCGGGTCTTCGTTGGACATAACATTAGGTACACCGGCCACTATATGCAAATGTATTAGTGTTGAGATTCGTGCTTTTTTTTGTGCAGAAATTTGAAAAAGTCAACATTATGGATCTGAAATATTTTTCATTTATAAAATCATAATCAAGATTTGCGATTCAATCTGAGAATGTAAGTAAAAAAAAAAAATTGTGTTGTGAGATTTTTTTTCTGTTGAAGCGAGACAACAATCTTGTATCCGCGCCAATATTTTATTTTTTTTAGATCTAATAATAATAATAATAATAATAATAATAATAATAATAATAATAATTCAGGACAAGTCCAAAAAAATCAGAGAAATCAGTGTGAAGAATTTTTGTATCTGCTCCAATATTTATTGGATTTTTATAAAAGGGTAATAATAGAGTAGCAATAAAAAATAAATTTGTGCAAATGTAATAAATCTATAGTCATTTTGAAAACCAACAAAAAAAATATGAAGAAATCCCGAATCTGCACCAATATTTACTGATGGTGACTTGAAATAATAACATTAATAAAAAATAATGATAAAAGTTTTTGGTAAAAGTACATCGTTTAACAAAGTTTCGGTGGGAATAAAATTGTCTCCTCATCAATATTTTGGGAGATTTCTTCATAAGTGGATTCTTATGATTGTTATGAAGAAATGTTTTGGATAATTTACATTTCCTGTAAATATTTAAAGCTCTTTATATGAACAAACACACAAATATAAATGTAAACAATGCTTTAAAAATGCCCGTTTATTCCCAATTAAAAATAAATCTGCTTTCATCTTGAAAATCAAAAAATCATAAAGCACAATTGTTGAAAAGAGAATGCCATTCCACTTCCAGCCGCCAGGGGCGCTCACACCACAGTTTGCCACCGGTGTTCTCTAGCAACCAGAAAACAACAGCAAAGAGTTGAAACCATCAAAAAATTAAAGTAGTGACTTAATACAGCTGTAAAAAGCTGATGAATACGCCACTGCGTTTTTATATTTTTATATTAGCTAAACGGCCATCCAAAAATAAGAATAATCTGGCATTTGGTTTAAAGACCCATCTGCTGCACAGTCAAACAGAGGGCCTTTAAATATGAAATTATTACTTGGCTTTGGAAAATTACAAATCTTTCCCTAGACTAAAAATAGTGACTTGCTTAACAATAAAACCTGAACTTTCTGTGAGAATTTTATTATTTTTTTTTTTTGAAGGGAGGGGGGCCATTAAAATTTTAAGATTAGAAGTATTATTAATGGGAATTGCACCCTAAATCATGATACGATTCTTGCAACGCTTGGCCGTCGTTGCTGGTGGTATCGCTGTACGGCCGTTGGGCAGTTGATGTCCTGCGAAAACACCATTTGCCACATCACCACGGCACATCTACCGCTTAATCTGCTGCATGTAATGAAAGCAAACGGTTTATAGAAAGGATGTGGCGTAAATTGTAATATGATATCATGTTATGGTTTCCAACGATATCAATGGGATTGCGATACAGCACTAATTCATGTATTGCAAGAAAATAATCTACGCTGCATGAAAACAGTTTTGTTCCTTAATGTACCTTATTAAGGAACAAAACTTTTTGATGTTTAATTTTTAACAATGCAATTCATTCCAATTACAATCCAATACGATTGTCCAATTATGATACAGTTAACTGCAATTTGCAGAATATTATAACAGATATGCAATAAAACATATTTTAATTGGTGGGTTATATCTGAAGTCATCGCATTGCATACATTTGGATATTTTGCTGCAGTCTATACAATACGATATTATTATATTTTGCCAGTGATACCACTGGTATCACGATACTGTGATTCTTGTATTAGTATTAGTTTAGCATTGTTACATTCAAAAAGTTGTTAATTACATTCACAACTGAATGCAAATCATTAAAAAACCTTTTTATTGCATGCGAATGAACGATGATACCTCATTGTCATGCTACGTTGTCGACAAACTTAAAACTGTCATTCAAGTGTACATACGAGCAATATTTGATGCTCCATATGACACTGCGATATTATTTTGTGAAGATGTCCTATCCGAACTCAAATCATCATCCGTTTTTTGTTTTTGTTTTTTGTTTTTAAGTCCGCCAGATTTTTGCCACTCATACCCGCCGCCATGAAAAGATGAATCTTCACACCACCATCCTCTTCTTCCCTCCTTCTTGACTCAGCCTCTCTCCTCACGTCCTTCCTCACGCTCCTTTCTCACATGTCTCCATCCCTGCCTCCCTCCCTCTGAGGTGCTGATCAATTCACAGCCTCCCTGCAAGGTGTGACCACCCCTCACCCGTGCATCCCGTCTGTCCTCACCCTCAACACTTTTTGGTTAGGGGGGGAGAGGCGGGGGCAAGAGATGATTTTCCAAGCGTGTGAAGCCATTAGAACACCTGAAACAAAAGCTGCAGTGGCAAATGTTAGGCGGGGGTGGAGGGAGGATTGATGGAGGAGGGGAAAGACAGGTGAGGTTAATTCGGCAGTCTGCTGTGACCCGATTGGTCACAATGTGAGAATGGATTTTATTTTCAAAAGGACTGATGCAGCTCCATCCTCAAGGCTGTCCGTTATACCACTCATACCACACATATAAATATGTTATACTGTAATATGCAGTACTATACTTTCTATATTAGAGCTCAGGCTTAGACCCAAAATCCGCATCCACTACTCATTTAGCATTGAAGCAGCAAATTTCAAATTGTACATTTGCCCAAAAAGACATGGTAGTCCAAAAAAAAAAAGAAAACTCCATTTTGATTATAACACTAAATGGAGTGCGCTTCTAAAGCGCTTTATGTCCACCATATGTGGTCAAAAGCGTTTGTATCAAGCCTTATATTCACTTCTCAGGAAACACATTGGAGTGTACACAGACGTAGCCGTGTCAGCCTGTGGGAAGGTATTCCTTTTTAGTTTAAAATAACTTACTTTAAGCTCTACACTGGCCAAATGGCAGAATACAGTGTTTATTTATATATATACAATTTTGAATCAATCCGCTTGCGTCATACCTGCTTCTAGCTAGCGCTAAGCTAACCTGGGTATTCCTGTATTTTGTCTCCCTTGCGAGGACGGCGACAGCGAGGAACAAAAGGTGTTGAGACACCGCCTAGCTGGACTTTAGTGACTCACTGCTTCATGGTTGAATTTAATACTCATTTGAAGGCGGTGTGGTTTTCCACAAAACCTGCACTGCCCATGTAACATTCTCCAGCAAACTTCACAAGTTCTGTGGTTTGGTCTGTGCAGATACGATATGATGCGAAGAGATACAGAAATGCAGTACGACACCGAGGTTATAATTCACTCGGATCATGATCCGATTCCTTTTCCATTTATGATGTTATCCAGTTCGACGTGATACGTAATAATATACCCCAAATAAGATCCGATGTGACGTGTTTGACCGCAATCACAAAGTGATCCGACGCAATACGTTATTTTACAATTACACGGAATGATACGACACAATGCAATAATACCGTACCGTGTATTTGTCTCACTGTGCTATTGAGAACAGTTAAGCTTTTAATGTTGCCTGATCACTTTTATAACGCCATGTTTGACACCAAGCTAGGCAAAAATTTCACACAGTACCCACTGAAGTTAGTTACTTTGTAGTCTATTCATCAAAATTGTGACGTGCATAGCCAAGCTAATAAATGAGCGTGTGTGTGTGTGTGTGTGTGTGTGTGTGTGTGTGTGTGTGTGTGTGTGTGTGTTGTATGATGCACTGATGCGTTGGCACTCCTTTATCATCAATGACGCCACACCTCGCAGCGTGTTTGACACGTCGCGTGTGCACTTCACAATTAATCTGGAATTGGGTTTCCAGAGAGAAAGGCATAGCAACAACTCTGTGTGTGAAAGAGTGTCAACTGCCGCACCAGATGTTTTTTTTTTTTTTCATGCCGAGTAAGCAAGTTAACTTCACGGACACGCTTGACATTTGCAATGAAAAAGACAAACACACACAAGAGGCCCTGTTAAGACTTTTTTAAAATTTTTTTATTTGGTTTAAAGATCAGAGGACAAACAAATGTTATTGACACGAGCCAGACACGTCTTTAGAGGGCATCTGCACCCTGTAAAAATTTGCAATAGAGAAATGTTGTCTTTATACAGATAATAATACTCAGTTTTGATCGTATTTATTACAGCAAACATCCAGTAACATGAATACACACGTACATACACATGCTACTTGTACAAATAACCTTATCCCGCTTAATGCGATTTGCACTTCATGAGTTGGGGGGTTACGAATCTTTGGGTCCCTCAAAAAGTACGTTTTATCTTATTATTATTGTTATTTGTCGTAGTAGTGTAGTTTGCTGTGCTGTAACTTTAGTTGGTACCATGAAAATGACTTGATAAAATGTAAGATTTTTTTTTTAATCTATTAAAAAAATATTCCAACTGTGCAAGATTTGTATAAAACTGCAGCTCATCGTTCTGACAACTGTTCCTCATATTTTGCCCTGAAATTATTGATGGTAACCAAGTAATTAGGGACAGATCTCAGTATGACACTCTGTATTTTTATACTGATCATGCAAACTTTTAATTGTTTTTTAGTTAATTACAGGAATATATACAGGAGAAAAATGTGTTGCTTTTATAGCTTTTGGTCTGATACATTATCATCTTCCACGTCTACTTATTCTTGAGTTTTCTTTTAAAATAAATTTGCGCCCTATGTATCCATTAAATGAATACTTCTCTGGCGGTTTCTAACAAAAGTGAGTATTGTAACGTACTGCATGCACATCTTAGACTAATGTGGCTGGGTGGCCATCCTGTATTTTACATTGCACCGGGGTTGCTTGTTTACACTGCGTGTCGTTCCCGACTACTCCGCTAGGAGGCGCACACGATTAAGTATTCATGTGTGTGAGAAGCGAAAGGAGACGCACTCAAACGCTTCAAAAAGAAGCCAAGCAGACGTTCATAAAATGGAACGAAACAGCAATCATGTGAACACGATTTACACGTTGGGATCATTAAACCAGTTGCATTTGTATTATTTTGCGCCCCCTCAAAAAACTCACAGTGCTTCAAATGAAAATCAATGGAATTAAATTGAAAAAAAACTAAACACTACGTTGAAAATTGTGCCATCTTATATTGCTGTTATTTTGACTTGATTTATGTTAGTATCTCAAGGTAAAACAAGTTTATACCTCTATTTTTTTGTTTTCCATTTTATTTTACTTTTGAGGTAAAGACTGAGAACTTTAGTTTGAGAGTCCGGCTGCATGTTTGCAGATCCCCACACGTTTGACCTCACTTTGACTCCTTCCTGCGACCAGTTGTTCCTGCGGTATGTCAAAAATGCACGCAAAACTCTTAGAAAAAAGTCATTTCATTTGATTTGTATGATTTTTTTTAAAAAAAGGATAACCCCCCTCTCAAAATAAAATCACACCTTAAACGCAGCACAATTCTGACTTGTATTATTTGTCTTTCAAGCTGATTTTATTGAAGCCATTGCTGTCTCGTTGAAGCCCCTCAACGAGGCTGGAGAAAGTGGAGCTTGGCGTTTATATAGACGCTAATTGAAGCCGCCTAATGACTTTCAAACGCCTTTGGCTTGACTTTACTGCCCGGCCAGCTGCTCATTGGACCCCCTTTTGTGTCCATGTCTAACTAGACCTCCCCTACAATTCCACTCCAAACACATTCGATACATTTCAACAAGTTAGTCGTGCTTAATATGCTTTAGAAAAAAAAAATCAAAATGGCGAATCATACTCACCAGTTATTTCGAACCTTGGTAATTCGGTGGGGCGTACAAGTCCGTCGTGCGTCCTGGTCGGCTCCGAGAGGAGGACTGAAGGAAGAAGATGAAGAAGGAGCCCTAACACGCCTCTTCCCCGCGTCCCTCGTCGCCCCCGTGCCGGCCTTCCTCGCAGCCGTCGTCCCTCGCTGAATGTGACGGACGACTTCCAGCCACCAAAGGAACAGCCTGGAACGTCCGCACCCGCCCCCACATTAATATTAGCATAACTATCATGATCAATAAATGCATATCTATACGCCAATTCCTATGATGACGTCATTCAGTGCACTACAGGAATGGCATTTATTGCACTGCACCTTTTCTCATATATATTATACAATATAAATAACGCATACGCTGGGGGGAATATGACGTCACTGGTTACAATCATGACTTTTTGAATTTTGCAGCTCTACGTGAATTTATATACTTGTAAAAATTATGACACCACTGTTTTAAAGTTCTACCTACCAATCTATCGAGCTATCTGTCCACATAAATCACACTTCGCACACTGTTCTAGCTGCATATTTATTAATTTATATACAGTATATTAATCCATATGATGGGAATTGTGAGGACAGAACTCGTCAAAGGCCTATCTTCATACAGAAATTACGTTTATTGCGGTTTCCTTCTTTATATTACAGGTAATAGGTTTGGAAAGCTGCCGAAGTCACGAGCGAGTGGAATCTGACTACATGCAGAAGTCACATTTATTGCATTTTATTACCTTAATGCAGGAAATATGACATCACGATCACCTTGTCACTAAATATCGCCTCCAAATTAGTTACATAAATGCAAATGAATTATGGCGTCATAGGTTAAAGTACGACCCAGTATATCACATTTATTCTATTTTACATACATGCTTACTACTTTATATGGAGTATCCTCAGAAATGTTAATTACGTCGTTCGAACGATCGATGTACAGCATTTTAGCAGTCCACACATTTATTGCACACGCATTTATTGTTTTTTACCAGCTCAGTTCCTACTTAATACGCATATGAGGAATTGTGGTGACGTCACTTTGTATATATCAAGCATCATAACATGAAGTTATGGGTGTTATCGTGTTTTTGCATATGAGAATAACGTAATTATTTCGGCAATAAAGTGCAACTCAGTGACAACTGAAAGTATTTCGAATGCATTTGAAGACAAAAAAAATGATTTGTAAGTATAAACAGATTAATTTAATGAGTTTGCGTTCAGTTTAATTGGGTGAATTGGGGTAAAAAAAAGTGAAATCACATGGGACAATTATTTTCAGTTGTGCATTTATTATTGTGCGTTTATTACAACCACACCCACTCCATCAAATTGACCATAAACAAGCACCGCATTGTTGTAAATAAACTGAAAGTGTGGCTTGGTGATGATGATGATGATGTGCTTGCTTTTGCACCTTCTCGCCAATAACCTCAGACCAATCAATCAATCATTCCGCGGATCGATCGCTGAGGGCAGCCAATCACAGCGCCTCCCTCCAACAGCGCCCTTCTGGGGCACGCTGTCATTGGCCAGTGTTCCGGCCTGGAATGGACTGACCGATTCGGCTCACCAGCAGGGGTGGAGGAGAGGGAGCCAGTTGGCAAACTACTTCCCAATTATGATTTAACAACAAATGAAGCCAACAAAACACCTTCTGTGAGGTATCTACACTCTATGAACTCATTCTTCAATGTTACACGCCGCAAAACCTGACATGAAAAAGCGAAACAAAACTTTGTCACACCAGGCAACGAGAGCCCCCGAAACCGGCCAGACAGGACCAGTTAGGTTGGCAAGAATGTCACGCAATAACACATCACATAACGCATTATTTTCCACAATACAGGGATGCTTTATGTTATTTAGCAGCGTTGAGTAGTGGCGATTGATTCGGCGTCACTTGCGACGACATACGTGACGAGGTTTTGCTAATTTTGGACGTAAATGAGCTCATCGGGTGCTTTAAAATGGCAAATTTTTCAATGGACTCTGGTTCCCCCCCAAGAGTGCGGACCACTTGCTGCAGTCCGTCTCCACTTGTTAAGGCCAGCAGTATTTCCGGGTTCGAATCCACACACACTCACGCGCACACACAAACGCCCGCTCATCCCATACAAACACGCCACACGGCTCCTTTAAGAAAAGCCTCGAGCCGGAATGATGAACCCTCCTCCTCCTCCTCCTCCTCTTCATCCACCACCACCTCCTCCTCCTCCTTCTCCTCCTCTTGAGCTCTTCCACTCGTCTTTGCATAAGTAAATCAAGCCGCGGGAGAGCGGGCAGCCAGCAGCCGCCGAAGCCAGGAAGAGACGCTTCATTCCCGGCCGCGAGTGGGAGCGCCGAGCCGGTGTTAGATCCAGCGGACCAAAACCAGTGAAGGAACCCCGCCGACGAGCAAGCAACGCCGGACACACGGGGGAGCCTAAAACGAACCATGAGAACCACCGGGTGTCTTTTAAAGCTTTGAATTTATTTTGGTTTTTGGGGGGTTGGGGGGTGGGGGGACTCGGAGCGAGACGGAGATCCGAGGATCGTCTCTCCTCGGCCGGGTTCAACTTGGCCGGCACCGTGGTGACTGGCTGGAGGGGAGAAGACCCCCAAAACCACAATCCCAAAGGATTTTTTTTATTTTGCATTATTTTTATGTTTGCTTTTTTAAATGTAACCCCACCTCCCTTCAATTTTTGTTTGGATTTGCTAATTTGCCGTGCAAGGCTGGCTTCCGAGTGGATTTAAGTGGGGCTGGAATCACGAACGGCGGGCAGCGAGGAGGCTTATGGCGCAAAGGGTACGTAGAACCAAAGCAAGCAGCCAAACACGCGTGGACTTCATGAAAAAAGTTACTTTTGGTGTCTTTTTTTTTTTTGGTAGGGGGGTACCAACATTACGCACGGACGACCTCGCTTTGCATTGCACCCCCCACCCTCCTCCCTACTCGCACACGCATCCATCTACACACTTCTTTCGTGGACGTGTTTTTGCAGATGACTTGTGACAGCACTGCGTGGATTCTCTTGGTGACAAATCTCAAACATTTGTCTCGTGACTTGAGATCTCCACGCACCCCCCCCCCCACGCCAACATCCCTCCACTATCTCATAAAATGCACCGAAACGTACGATTTAAAAAGTCATATTTCATAGAGAAATAACTACAAATATAATTTGATTGACACACTGTGTGCAAAAATCTGTCACGCTGACTTGCTTTTGCACCTGGTCGCCTGGAGGCTTGTTAGCCTTGTTTTCCAAATAACTTGCCAATCAACACTGGAAGACTTCGTTTAAAATGTTCTAAACAAAGCAACACTTTGTCCAAGGCAAGTGAAGATACTGTCTTGCAAAAAAATAAATTTTAGTGGCAAAGGTGTGTACTTATTGCACTATTTTAAGACTTTAAAGCTTCGGGAAAACTCTGCGAAAACGCACTTTATTACTGGCGAGTTAATTGTGCTAATTCCTCGAGTCCAATCTTTGACGTCGCGGCATCAAACAAAACCTACGTGTGAAAAAGTTTGATTTTAGGAAAAGCCCATTGCAGTTTGATGTTAAGCGGTTCCAAAAGTAACAATCTGTGGTTTGAATTAAATCACTTGGCATGTCAGCATCTTCGGCTCGAATACTTCCTTTTTTTCCTGTTTTAAAATGCTTAAAAAGTTGGTTTATTTCCTACGCTCGCTCCTTTTTTTAAAATTGAGGTAAACACTACTTGAATAATAATTACATTTGTGAGTGTAATAGTGCAATTCTCGTGTGTGTGTGTGTGTGTGTGTGTGTCGTTCCGGTGCAGTACGAAGACTTGCCCCACTACGGGATGGACGGGGTGGGCATCCCGACCACCATGTACGGAGATCCGCACGGCGCGCGCTCCATGCAGGCCGTGCACCTCAACCACGGGCCCCAGCTGCACTCGCACCAGTACCCGCACACGGCGCACACCAACACCATGCCCCCCAGCATGGGCTCGTCGGTGAATGACGCGCTCAAGAGGGACAAGGACGCCATATACGGGTACGGGGCTCCGGAGGGATTTGGGTGAGGGACTTCCGAGAAATTCGGCGGGGAGCTCGGCTTGCGTTGCCCGCGGACAGTGAGGGCTTGGCGGGCTTGACTCGCTCAGCGTGTCGCTGAGTCGGGGTGGATTTCTGTGTCCATTTTTTTTTTTAAACCGGACTGATTATATTTTATCATTTGCGATAATATACACTTTTATGCGTTGTTATAAAAGTATATTGCGCATTTAAATAATAATTTAAACCAAGTGGAAATAATTACAGTCTATTGCTAATTGAATTAATCGGAGCCCATTAAAAATGAAATCTGCGTTTCGTTCAGACTGGTGCTGGCTGTTCATGCACTTTTTTTATGTCTGTTTAGAATTTACGGAAAATGTATTTTTGTTACATAAAGTAACGGATTAAAATATATCTACCTCGTTTCCAACTTGTTAGCATTGCTCAACCTCACCCTATATCTTCTGTAGAAGAAATACACTAAACGTGCACACAACGCGCAGAATTGTGTTTCGCTTTGCAGCCTCCCTGCATGCATGAATGCATGCAGGCTCCCCACGGGGAAATCGCTGCAAAAATAAAACAATATATAAATACATATATGGGGGGTGGGGGGGCATGGCTGCCCAAATCCAGCCTGCAGTCGTCTTGACCCCGGCGCTGACATTTGCTATTGTGTGCTCATACTCTCTAAATGTGTGTGTGTGTGTGCGTGTGTGTTACTATGCAGGCACCCCTTGTTCCCTCTGCTTGCACTGATTTTCGAGAAATGTGAATTAGCGACGTGCACCCCCAGAGAGCCCGGCGTGGCGGGAGGGGACGTGTGCTCGTCCGAGTCCTTCAACGAGGACATCGCCGTGTTTGCCAAACAGGTCAGCAAGCAGCCCCAAAGCACTAAAAAAATCAACTTAGGAGAAAATTCTTCGGGGAGGGGGCTCAGTGTCTTTTACTGCCAGTGTTGATGATATGTGACGTGTTTTTGACATGATTATCACACGACTTCTTGGTTTTTAGATTCGTGCAGAAAAACCTTTATTTTCATCAAATCCAGAATTGGATAATCTGGTAAGTGTCTTAAAGTTGTTTTATTGTAACGTTTGAGTGTTTGCTCCTTTTATAGACTGCACTTTATATCACTAATATTAACCGCACGTGACGTCACTTTGGGGACGTGTAGTTAAATGAAAAGAAGGCGCTAATTGGCTTGATTTGTGTTTTTTTTTTGTTTGTTTTTGCAGATGATTCAAGCCATTCAAGTGTTACGGTTTCACCTGCTGGAGCTGGAAAAGGTAAGAAAAGCAAATCTCTTTCTCTCGCTTCCTAATTTGCATCACTGTATTTTTGCGAGTCGCTTATAATTAGCGTTCAAATCAATCAAGCTACTTTTTTTTTCCCCCCCTCCTCCGACCTCATCCTCCCGGTACGTGTTAATCAGCGTTGGCGGACAGGTTCTGATGCATTTTTCTTCAAGTCTTGCTATACTGTATTCTTGATTTTGGGTTGGGGGGGGGCGTTTAGTCCAGGAGTGCTCGAAATCCGATCGTCACGCGGGGGTGGCTGCCGGTGGGATTTTTCACACGCGTGTTGAGTGTGTCGTGGCCCGTGTGAGCCCTCGTGTCACTGCCAATTTTCGGGGATATCTCCATCCTTGGGGGGCAAGGGGGAGCGGGAGGGGGAGGGGGGGTGAAATACAGTCATCTTGCACCGCCCTGGCCACCTCATTAGGTACACCTGCATGCACAGATCTAGCATCGCGCTAGAACAGAGTTGTTCTTTGAGAGATATAACGATCATTATTTTGGCTGTTAGGAGCACAGAGGGCGTCAAAATATGAGAAAGACCTCAATCTTGCACACTTTGTCGACTCGGATTTATTTATTTCTCCTCAGAAAAGACAGTGCAGGTGTGCAAAATGGTTTCACTTGAGATAAATATGATTCTGAATTGTAAAAGAAACAGGTTCTTGTATATAAGCTACTCCTCTTGTTGTCATATGCAATGTTGTTGTTTTCGGTTTGATAGACAGCAAAGCGAGTGTGAGAGCCATGACATTACAAGCACCCCTAAAACGTTCAATCTTGCACACTTTGTCGACTCGGATTTATTTATTTCTCCTCAGAAAAGACAGTGCAGGTGTGCAAAATGGTTTCACTTGAGATAAATATGATTCTGAATTGTAAAAGAAACAGGTTCTTGTATATAAGCTACTCCTCTTGTTGTCATATGCAATGTTGTTGTTTTCGGTTTGATAGACAGCAAAGCGAGTGTGAGAGCCATGACATTACAAGCACCCCTAAAACGTCACACCTAATTCATTGTCATGATCCCTTTTTTTTTAGCTCCCAAGATTGATACGTGTGCCAAATTGTTTGACCAATGATTGGTGTTGTTTCGATGGATAAAAAAAGAAAAAAAAGTTGCTTGACTATCATGTCCTTCCGTCGTTCTGTTCAAATGTTTGATTTGACTAATTTCTTGTGACTTGTTTTATAGTGTGTGTGTGTGTGTGTGTGTGTGTGTGTGTGTGTGTGTGTGTGTGTGTGTGTGTGTGTTTGT
>NW_017805840.1:755139-761709 GCF_001891065.2 Hippocampus comes | reverse complement strand
GGGTGGCTGCCGGTTGGATTTTTCACACGCGTGTTGAGTGTGTCGTGGCCCGTGTGAGCCCTCGTGTCACTGCCAATTTTCGGGGATATCTCCATCCTGGGGGGGCAAGGGGGAGCGGGAGGGGGAGGGGGGGTGAAATACAGTCATCTTGCACCGCCCTGGCCACCTCATTAGGTACACCTGCATGCACAGATCTAGCATCGCGCTAGAACAGAGTTGTTCTTTGAGAGATATAACGATCATTATTTTGGCTGTTAGGAGCACAGAGGGCGTCAAAATATGAGAAAGACCTCAATCTTGCACACTTTGTCGACTCGGATTTATTTATTTCTCCTCAGAAAAGACAGTGCAGGTGTGCAAAATGGTTTCACTTGAGATAAATATGATTCTGAATTGTAAAAGAAACAGGTTCTTGTATATAAGCTACTCCTCTTGTTGTCATATGCAATGTTGTTGTTTTCGGTTTGATAGACAGCAAAGCGAGTGTGAGAGCCATGACATTACAAGCACCCCTAAAACGTCACACCTAATTTATTGTCATGATCCCTTTTTTTTTTAGCTCCCAAGATTGATACGTGTGCCAAATTGTTTGACCAATGATTGGTGTTGTTTCGATGGATAAAAAAAGAAAAAAAAGTTGCTTGACTATCATGTCCTTCCGTCGTTCTGTTCAAATGTTTGATTTGACTAATTTCTTGTGACTTGTTTTATAGTGTGTGTGTGTGTGTGTGTGTGTGTGTGTGTGTGTGTGTGTGTGTGTGTGTGTGTGTCTGTTTGAGAACTGCTCCTGAATAATTTGGTTGGCACACTTTGTAAAGGTTGATCCTTTTTTTGTTTTTTTGCCTGAAATTTTGACTGGTGATTGGTTTTATCGTCCTAAATTAAAAAAAAACTTGTTGCAGGAAAAGTCTTTTTTTTTTTGATGGTGTGTTGTGTGTCAGGCTGTTCCTAATATTTTGGCTTACGGCACAAGAGCGAGAGAGGAGGTTAAAATGATGTTTTTGTCTTGGCGAATACAGTGCAAGTGTGCCCAGTATGGCAGTGATTTATTTTATTGTTACAAATGTTTTTCCCCCAAAAGTTGCATGAATGCAGTCGACTGTCCTTGTTGTGTAAGATTAACTTTTATGGGTAATTTCTTGCAGCTTGTTTTGTGGTTTGGAGGCTGTTCCTAATATTTTGGTTGAGACTCTCTGTGTGAAGTTTGATTGATTCTATATTTATTTATTTATTTTTTAAGTGGTAGCTCATGACATGCTGCTTTGGGATACTTAATATTTTGGCATTTTGATCAGTAATTATTGTTATTTTTAATGATTTCCAAAAATGTTGGTTTCAAATCATCTGCTCTCATTTTTGTTTTTTTTTTTTTTTATTTTTGTGAAGGAGTAATTTCCTTCAGTTTAGTTTGCGGTGCAGATGGGCTGCTCTTAATATTTTTGTTAAATTTATTTATTTGTTTTCTCATGAGGTACAGTGTAGGTGTACCTAATATTTTGGCCTGTGATTGGTCCTACTCATGTTTTTTATTTATTTTTGTATTTTATTTTTTAAGGGTGCTAAGGGTAAATATGATCTAGCAAGCTTTTGAAATACGTATTTTTTAAATTCTAGCTTGTTTCATGTTCCGTAGTACCGATTCACTACACGAGTCTCGAAGCTTTTGCAATATGGTGCAGGTGTGCCTAATCTTTTGACCAGCGGTATGGAGAATTTTTACGGATTTATGAAAAATGTTGTTTGAATATAATACACTCTCATGATAGCGTGAGATTGATTTTTATGAGTCATTTCTTGTATTTTGTTGGCATGGGTCAGGGTTGTTCCGATTATTTTGTTTCCCACACTTTGTGAAGTTTGTTTTTTTAGCTCATGAGACGCATTACGGGTGTGCCGAATCTTTGGACCAGTGATTGATATTATTTCACAATTTTAAAAGAATGCCCCTTGACTGGAACATATTCTCCGTTTTTGAGTCAGATTGAATTTTGCCCCCAATTTCCCGCCCCAAAAAATGTATCTGATTGCTGTTGGTTTTCCCCACGCAGGTGCACGAGCTGTGCGACAACTTCTGCCACCGCTACATCAGCTGCTTAAAGGGCAAGATGCCCATCGACCTCGTCATAGACGACCGCGAGGGGGGCTCCAAGTCGGACAGCGAGGAGATCACCCGTTCCTCCGTGGCCCTCGACCAGGTACACACACACACACACACACACACACACACACACAAATGATCCCCCCTCGCCACCCCCATTTCCTCCAATCATCCCCTCCATCGGAATGAGACATTTTCTGCATAAATGCTCTCATTGGCTCATTAAGACTTGACCCGCTTTCCTGTCCATTTGAATTTGCGGGGGCCTTTTCCCCACCCTCCACCTACCCCTCACGCTGGCCTCGCTCAAGCCCAGCAGAGCGCGTCCGGCGGCGGGGCGCAAGGCTGAGGCGCAAGGCCGAGGCGCTCTCCCCGGTCTTGCTTCTGCTTTGGTCCCTCCACTTTTTTTTTTTTTTTTTTTTTCTTCTTGGTCATCCTGCTCCTCCTCCAGTCCGTGCACGCTTCATTAGGCGTCTTGTCAGTGTTTCTCCTCAGACATGAGTGCACATTGCTTATCGAGAGACCACCACCACCTCCCCCCGACTCTCCCCACCACATCACAGCCGCTTTTATGTGGATTGCGGTGCAATAAGCAGAGGTGGGGAAAGTACTTACACTTAAGTAGAGGATAGCTAATGATAACTGAAAAAAAAAATACGCTTTTTCTTTCTTGACATGACCAAACATGAAATGTAATGAATACCCCCCCTGCCCCCCAAAAAAAAGCACAGTGATTTGTTTTTTGGAGCGGTTGCGTTATTTTAATACAGAAAGTAGCATTCTATTGTCTAAAAACATAATGAAAGAGAATGTCAAGACATAATTACTATACTCACTGTAGTGTTTGTGTTTTGGATGTGTGCCCTTGAGGGGCGTGGCCTAGTGAGCGACATCAGGAACTGTGCTATTAGTGTTTGTGTGAGTGTCTGGGCGCGAGTTGTGGCCTACAGCAGCTCCGAGGGAGTGTGTTTGTTCTTTCAACTGGTTGTCTCATTCAATTATTGGCAGTGGCGGCTCTCCTTGCCCACATGCGATGGCATGACACAATTTCTTTTTTTCACTTGACTCAAACGGCGGCGTATACTGTATTTGTCATTTCCCACCACTGAGAATCCAGTTACAGTGTATTTCCTTTTTTGTGCACAGGTCCTTTTCGTTATGTTGCCACTCCGGGGACTACCGCGTGTGTGTGTGTTTGTGTGTGTGTGTCTGCTCATGATCCATATGCTGGCTGTGGAAATCTAGCGGGATACAGGTCATATTTTGCTTTTGTGCACGGCGCAAAGGTGCTTGCAAGTCAATGAAATTAACGGCGCATGCGACATAAAAAAAAGTCACCAAGCTAAATAATTTAAATCTGCGCGGCGTCCATATGGGTGAGTGGCTGGGAGAGGCTGGATGGCAGGGCTGGGAGCAAAGGCAAAGGCGAAGGGGAGGGAGGAATAGGGGGTGGGGTGTTCTTTGTGTGTGTGTGTGTGAGTGTGTGTGTGATTATGGAAATGAAGATCAGCCGGCAAAGATAACACAGCGGCTTTTAATCCAGAAAAAGAATGAAATAACACACTCGTAAGTGTCTCTTTGAGGGGGCTTCGTGTATCCTCTTGAGAGTTTCCTTTTTTTTTTTTTTTTTTTTGTCCAAAGTGGTCCTTTCTTCTAGAGATGGCGCAGGTCAGTCGGAGCAACCCCGCTGTTATGGTGCGGGTCGGATTGACCCGTTTCAAAAGTAGGTTTTTTTAGGTATGAAAGTTCAACATGGATGCTGCACCTTATAATGAGTTAATTTGACATTTTTCCCTGCAAGGTTTATAGTCTCTCCCTTTCTGCTCATCAAACAGACCCTGGGTCAAATTGACCCAGGAACATTATTGCTGTTCTTGAAAAACTAACTTGACACGAGAGTGAAAGACTCCTCAGGTTTTAAAGGTATATTAAAACGATGATGAAGTGACCAACCTTCCTCAACTCAACTCAAATGTATTTATAGAGCACTTTCAAACATCGCTGTTTGGCTTGTTTCATTCATATGACAAAAACGTTCATGGGTCAGTCTGACCCGCTGTGTTGTTTAACTGTCTGAAAAAAAAATGTGACATTTCTGTTCCCTTTTTAGTGCATTGTATCACTGGCATTTCAATATGTTTAATAATGTATGCAAATACTGTAATTCAAAAAAGATGAATCATTTACATGGTTCAATTTGACCCTTAAAACAAGAAGAGGGTATTTAAAGACACTGGTTCTGTGTTCCAAGGGACTCTCTGATGCAGATATGAACCCATTTTGTTACTTTGTTCCTTTGGTTAAAATGTTTATGGGTCAAATTGACCCACTGCATGTTTAACACAAAATGTCTGTCCCTCTTTAGCCTCTTGTGTAGTTAATTCACCCTTAATATTCAAAAATATATTAAAAAAATGTCAAATACAATACTATTAATAAGGGTCAATTTGACCCGTAACATAATCACACAAATAAAGACCCCTTGGGTGTATGATGAAATTTGTTTTGCGCAGATCTTTATATAATAACTTGAAGAATTTTAAAAAACATCTGACTGACATGATGCACGTGCATACTTGCAAAGTTCTGTAAATTTTTATTTTGCGCTCGATGGTATTTTTGCGTGACATCTTCTCCGCACTGGTGACATCCTTAACGAATTGGCCTTGTGTGAATGGATTTGTGTGTGTGTGTGTGTGTGTGTGTGTGTGTGTGTGTGTGTGTGTGTGTGTGTGTGTGTGTGTGTGTGCGCTCCCGCATTATCTTGCCCCCCCCCATGCCCCTCCCTCCCACATATGTATTTTTAATATATACCCCCAGGCATAAAGTTGAAGAGCAAGAGCGGCCGGCAAATTTGCACAAAAGCAGCAATGTTAACAAGAAGGCACATTTATTCATAAAGCAATTTATTCCGGTGCGAGGCGAGTGTAGCAGAGAAAAGAAAATGTCAGGGAGGGAGAGAAAGAAAAAAAAGACTTTGAATTTATTCAACATTTTTTTTTTTTTTGCAAGGCTTGACAGTGTTCAGGAATTATGCGTCCGCCGTGCATGTGTCACGGCGCTAATATTCGGAATATTTAAGCCGTGTTGTTCTTAGCCTGCCTGAGCAGGCCGGCGTGCAGAGGTGAAAAAGTCAGAGGAGGTTGGTGAATGCCACCAAGCCAGTTTGCTACGTATGTGTGTCGACAAGTGCGTGTGTGTGTGTATGTGCGTGTGTGTGTGTTGAGACTGGCCTGATAAATGCAGCACCCCCTCAGGTGCTGTGTTGAGTGGAGCGACTGCTTAGCACCGGTCGGACTGAGTTAACCGTTTCCCCGCCGCCGTTCCTTCTGCTCCCTGGAGGGGATTCCCAACACATCCGCGTCCACTTGCACACTCTCGCAAATCCTCGCCAATTCCAAGTAAGGGGGCGCTTGAAAAGGCTCGGATTGTAATGCGCCAGCATTTTTTTAAAAAGTGCGCACTTTTGAATTGAATTGTGCTTTTTTACAATCCGGACATGAGAAGAAGGTTGACATACTGTCGAGAGTTGACGCAATTTGTGCTGGTTCTTTGTCTGCCAGTGTTGCACTTGAAAAACACAACTTGTATTTTTTTTGGGGGGTGGAGGAGGGGGTAGCGGCTAAAACAGTTATTTAAACTGCAACAACTTGAAAATATCACTTTGTGACGTTGATGGCAACAGTGTTAGTTAGCACAACAAAACAGGCAAGTGGTTTGCTCCAAAACAATTTTTTTACTAAGTTGTTTTGACTTCGAGCTTTAAGCTGGGGGACCAGAACAAGGGACAAAATGTTACGTAAAGTCCCATTTCTTGGTTGAAAATGCAGGAGAACCAATATTGATATATAATAATGAGAGTAACGTGAAATATTTTGTTGGATGGAGTTTTAAGAACCTGGTGAAAGTGAAATTTGGCATATAGAAGAGGTTTGGAATAAATTTTTGGAAGATAATGATTTAGTCACAGCTCGTGTGAAATGTTAAAATCGAATTTTTCGGGTCAAAATTGATGCACTGTGCTCCAAATTGTCAATCGTTTCTTTGCTTAAGCCTAAAATGCGTTTGTGTATCCCTTTAAATGTCTTCCACTGTTCCATTAACGATCATCATCAACCAAAACCTTGACTGTCGATACATATACATGCAATTGAGGTGCTGGGAAAAGTTGCAAATCTACCTTAAAAGCACTCAACAATTGTAACGTGTCAACTTCTACTTCGACCAACAGCGTCGCGACCAATTATGGACAGTCAACGGTTATTCTTCAAGGTATTTCTGGCTTGCAACAGCCTACGGTTAAATGATCATTTGAATCTATTCTGCAGCTTGGAAAAGTCTCCTGAAGTGCCTGAACCCTGACCTAAAAGCAGACGACTCGCGGTTTGGATGCAGAAAGCCGCCACCAGTGCCCTTAATTGCGCATGCAGAGGGTGGGAGGAGGGGGTGGGGGGGGAGGCGCGGTGCGGGGG
>NW_017805840.1:749216-751188 GCF_001891065.2 Hippocampus comes | reverse complement strand
TGTGTGTGTGTGTGTGTGTTTGTGTGTGTGTGTGTGTGCGCTCCCGCATTATCTTGCCCCCCCCCATGCCCCTCCCTCCCACATATGTATTTTTAATATATACCCCCAGGCATAAAGTTGAAGAGCAAGAGCGGCCGGCAAATTTGCACAAAAGCAGCAATGTTAACAAGAAGGCACATTTATTCATAAAGCAATTTATTCCGGTGCGAGGCGAGTGTAGCAGAGAAAAGAAAATGTCAGGGAGGGAGAGAAAGAAAAAAAAGACTTTGAATTTATTCAACATTTTTTTTTTTTTTTTGCAAGGCTTGACAGTGTTCAGGAATTATGCGTCCGCCGTGCATGTGTCACGGCGCTAATATTCGGAATATTTAAGCCGTGTTGTTCTTAGCCTGCCTGAGCAGGCCGGCGTGCAGAGGTGAAAAAGTCAGAGGAGGTTGGTGAATGCCACCAAGCCAGTTTGCTACGTATGTGTGTCGACAAGTGCGTGTGTGTGTGTATGTGCGTGTGTGTGAGACTGGCCTGATAAATGCAGCACCCCCTCAGGTGCTGTGTTGAGTGGAGCGACTGCTTAGCACCGGTCGGACTGAGTTAACCGTTTCCCCGCCGCCGTTCCTTCTGCTCCCTGGAGGGGATTCCCAACACATCCGCGTCCACTTGCACACTCTCGCAAATCCTCGCCAATTCCAAGTAAGGGGGCGCTTGAAAAGGCTCGGATTGTAATGCGCCAGCATTGAGACTGGCCTGATAAATGCAGCACCCCCTCAGGTGCTGTGTTGAGTGGAGCGACTGCTTAGCACCGGTCGGACTGAGTTAACCGTTTCCCCGCCGCCGTTCCTTCTGCTCCCTGGAGGGGATTCCCAACACATCCGCGTCCACTTGCACACTCTCGCAAATCCTCGCCAATTCCAAGTAAGGGGGCGCTTGAAAAGGCTCGGATTGTAATGCGCCAGCATTTTTTTAAAAAGTGCGCACTTTTGAATTGAATTGTGCTTTTTTACAATCCGGACATGAGAAGAAGGTTGACATACTGTCGAGAGTTGACGCAATTTGTGCTGGTTCTTTGTCTGCCAGTGTTGCACTTGAAAAACACAACTTGTATTTTTTTTGGGGGGTGGAGGAGGGGGTAGCGGCTAAAACAGTTATTTAAACTGCAACAACTTGAAAATATCACTTTGTGACGTTGATGGCAACAGTGTTAGTTAGCACAACAAAACAGGCAAGTGGTTTGCTCCAAAACAATTTTTTTACTAAGTTGTTTTGACTTCGAGCTTTAAGCTGGGGGACCAGAACAAGGGACAAAATGTTACGTAAAGTCCCATTTCTTGGTTGAAAATGCAGGAGAACCAATATTTACATGAGAGTAACGTGAAATATGTTGTTGGCTGGAGTTTTAAGAACCTGGGGAAAGTGAAATTTGGCATGTAGAAGAGGTTTGGAATATATTTTTGTATGATAATGATTTAGTCACAGCTAGCGTGAAATGTTAAAATCGAATTTTTCGGGTCAAAATTGATGCACTGTGCTCCAAATTGTCAATCGTTTCTTTGCTTAAGCCTAAAATGCGTGTATGTATCCCTTTAAATGTCTTCCACTGTTCCATTAACGATCATCATCAACCAAAACCTTGACTGTCGATACATATACATGCAATTGAGGTGCTGGGAAAAGTTGCAAATCTACCTTGAAAGCGCTCAGCAATTGTAACGTGTCAACTTCTCCTTCGACCAACAGCGTCGCGACCAATTATGGACAGTCAACGGTTATTCTTCAAGGTGTTTCTGGCTTGCAACAGCCTACGGTTAAATGATCATTTGAATCTATTCTGCAGCTTGGAAAAGTCTCCTGAAGTGCCTGAACCCTGACCTAAAAGCAGACGACTCGCGGTTTGGATGCAGAAAGCCGCCACCAGTGCCCTTAATTGCGCATGCAGAGGGTGGGAGGAGGGGGTGGGGGGGGAGGCGCGGTGCGGGGG
>NW_017805840.1:747856-748451 GCF_001891065.2 Hippocampus comes | reverse complement strand
TCCCGTCTTCTGACTACGCTCCCCCCCCCCCCCCCCAGCCCACCCTCCCATCCCACCCCACCCCCTGAGTTGAAACGGGGGAGAGGAAGGGAGGTGCGTCATCCACCATTTTCCTAATCGGGTCGGCCTTGCTATTGCTAATCTATTAGCTTGCCCCTGCCGGAGTCTCATGCGGGCTTCTTTTTGTGCGCCTCAAACGGCTCCTTTCAAAGCAAACTTCTGAGTCGCGGCAGGAGGCGGTATGCTGTGGTCCTGGTGTGGGGGGGGGTTTGTCTGTAATGGCGACTTTTGTGGCGGCATAAAGGGGTGGTTTGACCCCCTCCCCTCATCCTAACCCTCCCTCCGCCTTTCGGGGTGGCAGATTCAACAAGTGTCACAAAAGAGAGGCGACCACGTGACTTGTGTGCGTCTTAGCCCGCTGGAATAGCAAGTAGGTTCATTCAAAGGAGGGGGTCCGCTTAGTCCCCCCCCCCCCCCCGCCCTGCCGCCCTCCGAAAAAAATGCAAAAGACCATTTTGTATCCCCAAAGTTATGATGGCTGACATGCGGCCATGTTTGAAGTTGGCGCAAACAATAACGTGGCTTGTGTGTACTT
>NW_017805840.1:739427-747663 GCF_001891065.2 Hippocampus comes | reverse complement strand
AAGCTAATGAGGAAATGGGCAGCACAACAACATGTCATTCACAAATCTGGTCTTTCCTTGAAGGGGGGGGCAAAAATGGGAGATGTATAGTATTGAGGGATGGGGTTGTTGGGCGAGGGGGGGGGCATGGGGGAGGGATCACAAAGTGCAAATAAGCAGAGAGTGGAACTCAGCGATGGACTGAGCACGCTCCGTTTTCTTTTTCTTTGGCTGTTTTTGCAATACTTACTCCAAAGCGAAGCACCGAACGTACGTGGTATCGAACGCAATTTGTGTTTTTTCGTCATCATTCGAATCATGTGATGAGACTCGACATATTTTTAGAGTTGGGTGACACTTGGGGACAAATGTCAACTTAAAACACGATCAGAAACTGAAGCAAAGCGATTGTTGATGGCCATGCGGTAACTGGCGGATGGCACAAGTTGTGAGGTTCTGGGTTTGAACCTGGGCTCTTATATGTATAATGTACATATTTAATTTGTTATTTAAAGAGTGTCTAGATCATTTCAGTGCTTAAGAAGTGCAGTCCAAGTATCGTTTTGTGGATCATGAGAAGCTGACTTGATAAAGCCACAGATTGGTTTGCATGATCGCCGTAGTCGGATTTGTGACTTACCGACGCTGCAAGTCAAAGTGTAATTGAAATTAAAGTAGAGAAACTGTCTTTCATAATAACCCTTTCATGCACCCTGTAACCCGAGAACATGAGATGCTGTCCGCTGGAGTAATCGCTGTTCCTGAAAGGGTGAATTAGACAAACGTTTATGTTTAACAAATTGGATATTGTTCCAGATAAATGAATTCCTCAATTGCAGTATTGGGGGGAAAGCCTAATTCCATCATTTTTTTTTAACATTGTTCAGCCATACTGCATGATTTCCTTTTATGGGGAACACAGCTGCAGCAGCAAAGCATTCTGGGGGATGCAGTTGCGTACGTGTCATCTTCGATTCACGTGGGCCGCCGCTGAAGAATTTGTGTGTGTGTGTGTGTGTGTGTGTGTGTGTGTGTGTGTGAGTGTGTGTGTGTGTGTGTGTGTGGTGTGGAGGGGATTATGTCTATTTACGCCTGTGCCTCTTAAGTATGCACATATGATTATTCCTGCACCCTGGCCGCCTGTAAATATGCGGAACGCCTCCAAAAAGATTTCAGCACCTCAACCTTAGCCGTTATTATTAATATTATTATTACTGCAAATCAATCGGCGAGGCGACGTTTCTTCTTGCTTTGCTTGCTTGCATGAGGGGAACCCCCCCTGCCCCTCGTCACCTCCCACCCACACACACACACACACACACACATGCGCACACACACACACACACACACACGGAATGAGAGCACACCGGATTGGAATGCCGAATCACAATTTCCAGCAAGAGGAATCTTTTCATGGCGAATTAGGGAAGAAAAACGATAAAAAAAGTGTGTGTGTGTGTGTGTGGGGGGGGGGGGTCTTAACTCAGGATGGGGGGTTGCTTGCATGCGCTTCCCTGGGCGGCAGATTTAAGAAGTTTAGCGAAAAGCGAGGCAGAACAGAAGCAGGGAAATTGAATTTACTTGACAATTAAGCGTTGGAATACAACCTAGTGCACATGCAGCAAAAGGGGGGGGGGGCGAGAGGGGGGAGCGGCGGAGGGAAGGATTTAGGGAATATGCCGAGGGAGGAGGAATGGCGGCTCATTAGGAGAACACAGAATAAATCAAGTGTGTCGCTTTGTGTGCAGTCTGCCCGTCGCCTTTTTTTTTGCTCAGTCGACGTCAGTGCTGGTCAAACTTTTGAAATTCTGCAACTTTCGACGTGCTCAACACAGGAAAAGCAATCCAATGCGCAGGCTTGTACAATACTCGAAGGAGCCGAGCACATTCCAACAGTGGTGACAAAACCAGTCAGTCGCCTTTGGTGTTCATGTGCTGTCTGACATGTTTGAGATTATTTTTTTCCCCCTCATACCTGTATATTTATTTTATTGGCCTTTATTTTGGCTTTAATCCTCATTTGTAATGATCTGAAAAAAACATTGGACTGCCCCCCCTCTTAAATTCTTCATTTTTGTCATTATTATTATTATTATTATTGATAATATTGATATTGATATTAATATTTTACTTGTGGGGGTTTTTTTTTGCCTTTTATACTCAATCTTTCACTTCAAGCCATTCATGGCTAATTCTGATTTAGCATTTTATGATTATTAGGTTTTTTTTTAGTTAATTTTATTGATTTAATTCATTTTGGAAGTGCATTACTTTGCATTCTATGATTGGTTTTCATTGTTCATATTTATTTTATTGTATTAAATAATTGAAAAATGTTCTTCTTTTTTCATTAGAAATGTATTCTATTTACAAAAAAAAATGCAACCAATTTTTGTAGGCCAAATCTTATTTTTATTGCTGATATTTTGATTTTATGCAGCCCGTGACCACGCGCTGTTTGTTTGTTTGTTTTTAAGAGCGCAAAATATTCTTCATAAAACACTGAAATATTCAACATATATTTTCTCCCAAAATGTGAGAATGGGGTTGGAATTACCTTTTATTCATGTATTAAAAATGACACAGTTGATCAAGAACACATTTTTTGCACTTTCTTGGTCCATATTTAAAAATAACTTCTTTTTCCCCCCTGAGGAAGTGCGTTGTCCTATGTGGCCCCTTCACAAGCACTGATAAAAAATAGTGGCCCCCTCCAGCATGAAGTTGCCCATCCCTGTGTGTGCACAGGGCGTGTGTTTGTATGTGTGTGTATGTATGCACTTTGCGGTCAAGGTGTGTGTGCTTTTGTTAAATAGCAGGAGGAACGTGTATATATGTGCGTGTGTACAAAACGTCCCTCCATTAAATACGAGAGAGAAAAACGTCTGTTGTAGTATATTTGCCAATGGGTGTGTGAGCGCGCTCAGTGTGTGTATTGGCATGTGTGTATCTGTGTGAGTGTGTGTGTGTGTGTGTGTGTGTGTGTGTGTGATCTCTGAATTAATTGTGCGTCAGATCAGCGCTTGCATCTAAGGGCGGCCTGTGTGATTATAAATAAACTCCTCCCCCTCCACCCCTCGTCCCCACGGAGATGCCATCCGCCTCCCCCTCACCCCACCCCTCCCCTTTTTCCCGTGGGGCCTAAGCGGCCACCTCCCAGCAGGCACTGCGCTCTTTTGTTCAATTACAGCTAATGCACAACTTTGCCTCCCCGCACTCCGTCCTCCGTGTTCTAATTATATTTTCAAATTAAAACACAAAGAACTCGCACGCAGCGGGCTCTCGCGTACACGATTAGCACGTCTGCTTCGCAGGCCTGAGGTTCGGGTTCGAATCGTTGGCGCTTTTCAACACCATGCCTGTTCACTTCATTAAAGAGGCTCATTAAGAAGTCTTTTGTAAGAAATGAACAAAAGTTTGGTTAAAAAAAATAATCCTCTGTCATTGGTTTAATCAACAACTTATGTGTTAAACGTACGAGTGGTATCGGTTACTTGGTATCGGTGAGCACTCGAGTTGAATTCCCGCTTAGCCGCCCTTCCCAGATGCAGAGTCCCCCCTGTAACCTCACAACTGTTTTTTGGCCAGCACACTCATAATCAAAGATTAGTTTCTAAGGTGAAAAAAATAAGGTTGGAAAGATGTTTTTTTTTTTAAAGTAGAAATAAAGGTGGAGTTGTGAGCTTCAGGTGGAAATCAAGTGTGGCAAAATAAATCGAAATAAAAGGTTCAGGAAATGCCTTCCCCACTTCGTAGGAATAGAAAACGCACAAGCTCATTGTGTGTGTGTGTGTCTGTGTGTGTGTGTGTGTTTTTTTTCCGATGCTTTCAACTGCCACACACCAGCAAAATTGAGCTCATCGCCATTTCATAGGAAATTCAAATTGAGTCTTTTTTGAAAAAGAGATGAAACAGGATTGTACTGAACAGCCAGGACAGAAAAATACATGTCATATGAAATAAGTTTCACTCCCTGTTCTATGGTTATTGTCACTGTTTGCCTTCTGTGGTCGAAAACCACTGCACTTCATATGCCCATTTGAATCCACATTTCTCCACTATTTTTTTTTTTTTTTTTTTTTGTCCTTTGCACTGGACTCATTCCTTGCAACTCGTGTTCTGTGCGCCGAGCATGTCTTCGGAATAACCTAGTGGTGGTGTTTTATTATGGGGGACTTTCATCATCGTGGACTCATTTTACGGTAAACAACTGCGATGTTATGCGTGTTATAATCCTTCAATCCGGCGACATCAAGCCAACCGCCAATGTTTTGAATTTGCAGCACGCTGATCTTGAAAATCATCTTTGTTGTTTCCGCCATTTTTAACGCTCTCCAATTGTCTCCAGTTGCGCGGCATAAAAGGATCCAGATTGAAACCAGTTGATGTGTTTTTGTTTTTGTTTTTTGTTGTTTTTTTTTTTTAATCCTGCTCCTCGACTAACCCTTTTGTCCTCCGCGAGGTCTTCCATCACTCAATTTGGGGCCTCAAGGGAAAAAAAAAAATCTGTATCAGCTTGGTTTTGACTCTCACAGGTGGTACTTTGTGTGTGTGTGTGTGTGTGTGTGAGAGAGGGATGCCGTGATAGCTCCCGTTTGAAGTCCCCTCGTCCCTTTCAGAAGCGGAATAAGAGGTAACATCTGGTTTGGTTGCAGTGTGAGGCCGCCACATTGGAGGAGGCGTGTGTGTGTGTGTGTGTGTGTGTATGTGTACATCTGCAGCGTACACATACACAAAGTGTATGTGTTTGTGTCTGAAAATAACACGGTCAATGAGAGGTTCCCCCGAATTCAGTCACACTTTGGCAGCGTATGCATCAAACTTTCGCTTCAGTTTTGTCCCAAATAGTTCTGGTTCTGTTGGGGGAGGACTTCCTCGCTTCTGGTCTGGCTCTGAGGGGTATTTTTATGCCGCGGAAACCTTTCGGGTTTTTTTTTTTTTTTGAAAAGTTTGGTCTTGAGAAAATAAAAGGATTCATGCAGGCTTGCAGAGACTGGAAACATTGGAACATGGGTTATAGAATGTGACGTATGTAAGTAATGTCTAGTCCACGGCACACTTTTGTGAATTTGCACTTTTGTGCCTTTCACGCAGAGATTTTATTTCGCGTCGGTGACGGAAGAGTAGAGCGGTCTTTGTCTTTCACAATCAGCAAAGTTTGCGACTTTGTAAATACCAGGAAAGGCCTACTAGAACAGCGTGAACTTTTTTTAAGTTTAATCAGTGGCATTTTAACTGTTAGCAGTCAAGAGGGTGTGCACATTTTTGCAAACATATCAGTTTTTCTTTTTCTTTTCCTGCTCTGATTATTATTATTTTAAAATGTTAATCGTGGTTAATAGTGGTTCTTTTTTTTTTGTCGTTTGCTAGTTTTGTCCGCTAATACGTGTTAGCTCGCATCTAGCGCTGTCATTTTCACACTTTTTATGCGTCTACAGAGCCATATTTCTCGACGCAGCTCTTAGGCAGCGCTGTATACATTTGAATGTATTTCTTTGCGGATGACATCACTTTCGCTGGTTGCTCACTGTTGTGCTTGTTGTCATCTGCTAGCAGTTTGTCCCAAATGGAGACAGACGTGGATCGCATGCTTCACAAAGCTGGGAACTCATGCAACATGTTGGCTTGCTGCTTTCTTTCTTTTTTTTTTTTTTTTTTTCCTTCCTCGTCTCTCCCTCAGCCCTCATTCCATATGATGGTGTCATGCACACTCGCTTGTGCCTGCATGCCCTTATATGAGTGCGAGACTCGCGCTGTATGCAGACAAAAAAAAAAAAAAAAGACATGACAGCACTCGAAGTAGAGCGGAAACCTCCGCCAAGGCTGAGTGACGATGACACACAGTGCTTTGCGTTGTCTTATTTCAACCAGCTCATTTACTGCTGCAAATCGGACCGCCGCATATCATATTTTACTATGTCGAGTGTGGTTAAAAATACAAAAAAAAAAGCATGTGGCAACAAGCCAATTAAGTCTCCGGGCATCCATTTTTTTTTTAATCTTGAGTGAAATAATCAATTAATTTTAACCAAAATTAAAAAGATACCCTGAACAGAATAAGAAAATCAATTTTAGTCCATGACTTTTGATTTGTGCTCTTCCACTCCAGCCCTGTAGTTGGCAGTCATGTTTATTTTTGAACTCATTGTTTTATTGTGAATAAAAGTAGAGAGAGAAAAACTTTCAAATGAAGAAATACTGTTCTGCTAAAATCCATCAAACCATGCAATTTCTTCCACTTGTATGGGGTCGAGTGGTGACTTTTTGATATTTCCCCAAATGAATGTAAACATGTGCTGTGTACCCACCTTGTTTAACACATTCACAATAAAATGAAATGCATTCTCTCGGTAAAGTCTAATGAATTCGCCCCATTTTGTTTCTCTGCAGACGTCCTGGAACCGAGACCACGACGACACGGCGTCCACGCGCTCCGGAGGCACGCCGGGCCCGTCCAGCGGCGGCCACACGTCCCACAGCGGCGACAACAGCAGCGAGCAAGGTAAGGGAGGGCCGCTTTGTTGCGTGTGGCGCTCGCCGCTTTACATCAGCTGCCTCAAGCTGAGCCGGACGGGCGGCTTGCAGGCGCTTTGCAAGATTTGCTGCTCCGAAAGCCTTGTGCCCCCCCCCCCCTCCCCATGACACCTCCTTAAAGTGACAGTAGCCTGTTGATTGACCAAAGAAAGCGTGCTGGAGCCTTCTGGTGTTGTTGGAATGTTGTCATTAGTATGTGCTCGTGTTAAAATTCATTTATCATTTATGTGCAAAATAGGGGTGTCCACAGTCTCTGTTTTGCTGTCTAGTTCCTGACTGCCCTCAGTCTCTTCTACATTCTAAAATTGTTGTTTTATGCAATGCATGGCAAAAAACGCAGACAATTTCAAGACTCATGCAAATAGTAATGTATCATACGCCATAGTCTCCAGGTTGCTGTAATAGTCCGCTTTGTTGCACCCCTCAATCTCGATAATACAATTGCAGAGTGATTGTGATAGTTGAAAAATCAACAAAAAAATCAACTTGCATGCAAACATGTCTTCGTGCTTGATGCTGAAAGAATGTGCCCCATAGTCTCTCATTTGCTGCCCTGGCCCAGTTTCTTATCGCCACCAATCTCCTCTCAGTGAGAAGAAGTAAACTCACATGCCTTGGTGCTGGACACTGCAGAAATATGCTCCGTAGTTTCCGCTTTGCTGCTGTGGCTCGGTTTATTGCTACCCACTGTCGCCGACTGATTAAACAATTTTGGAGCCTTTTTTAGAACATTTGAGGATGAGGAGCTAGAAGTGACAAAGAAAATGAATACAAACATATTTTAGTTCCGGATGCTGCAAAATTATGCCCCATAGTCTCCGCATTGCTGCCGTAGCCTGGGTTCTTGCGGCCCACAGTCTCAACTCAACTGTAAGATTGACGCATCTTTGTAACATTTAATGATTAATTGACAATGATAAACACACATGCTGACATGCCTAAGCGCTCAATTCGGAGTGGTATTAGACTCCACTTTGCTGCAGCTGCCCTCATTCTCATCTTGAATATACATTTTCAGTAATGATGTGACATTTAAAGATTTTTTATATATATATATATATATATATACAGTCAAACCTCGGTTTTCATACATAATCCGTTCCAGAAGGCTGTTTGAAAACCGAAATTGTTCGAAAAACGAAACCACGCTCTTTTGAAAATAAAAATGTTTATTGAACACGTCTGCTCACAATGGAAAGCAACACGAGGAAGCGTCACTTCCTCGTCTACCCGAGGTAGTGTCACTTCCTCGTGTAAGGAAGGCGAGAGGAGTCAAATTCAAGTGCGCTCAGTTTGTTCGAGAACCGAAATTTCTTCGTCATCCGAGGCATAAAAAAAATTGAAATTTTTGGTCGAAAACCAAACTGGTCGAGAACCGAGACGTTCGAAAATCAAGGTTAGACTGTATATATATATATATATATATATTAGAGCTGCCAAACGATTAAAATATTGAATCTAATTAAAAATGCAACTGTCATAATTAAATTCACTAAAAATTAATCGTGATTACTCACGCATTTTTTATCGTTTCTGAATTTCCTTTTATGTTTTTTTTGTCCTGTTTTTCCCCATTTTAATGCTCTCATCAACATGGAATCGTGAATCAGTTTTCTATGTGCAAAATGCAAATATTTACTGAAATAATTTCGATTTTCAATTTTACATGAATATTTTTCACTTGGAGCAGTTATTCACACATAATCTCTCACACAATATTACT
>NW_017805840.1:729409-736383 GCF_001891065.2 Hippocampus comes | reverse complement strand
TGTTCTAGCTTTTAAGACAATATCTTGTTAAGTGAACGGCTTCTGGTCACATTAACTGTTGCTTGTGAGAAGATAACATCAACCCCAGGACACCGTGTGAGGGACATCCCAAGCTGTGTACGTGGACCATCGACATCCAGCAGGAGCCGTTTGACGACATCTCAGAAATGAACTGTGTGTTCTCATTGAAACTCTCCTTGACTGAAACTGTTGTGGAATGTGAAAATACTCCCCACTCCCGTTAGAAGATTGTGTATCAGGGACATCCTTCCAATAAATGCAAGGAGACAAACGCGCACGCACTCTTCAGAGTTGCCCCGGAACCTGTAACGGTTTACATTGCAGAGCCAGCTGGAGAGCTGCTTTCAGATTGTGAACCGAGACATGTTTTAGCGCGCTCTCTCTTGCAAGAAAGACAGCTATGCCTGCCTCCTGAGTCTTCCTGTTCCTGATGTGTTCTTAGCATCTGATTACCAGCATTAACCTAACATTAATTATAAAACCTTATTCAGTAATTAACATTCATCAGCATTGCCTTCTGAGAGTAGCGAAGAGACTTGTGCTGGCGGTGTAGAAGGCAGCTCTCATTTGACGGTCTGATGGTGTAGCCACCGTTAGCCTCCAGCTAGCTCCTGGCAAGCTATCCCCACACAGCCGATGTGTTAATGATAACACAATTAATCGGTATTGATGAGAAGGAGGTAAAGAGAGACGTGCTGCTGCTTTCGGACAGGCCCACACCCGCCCCATCTCTCTCGCTGTCTTTCCCAGCCGTGCACGTAGAAACAACAGAAGAGACAGTCTGCCAGTGAGTCACCCGCATGATGAGACTAAAGGTGCTGGGCGGGGCTGCGAAGATGCGCAGCCAATCAGTTCACTCGGTGCTGTCATTGGTCAATTTCTCACCAGGAACCAATCATGTGCCTTGAATGAGTGCCCGCTGCAAATACAGCACAGGCATGTACAAAACCTCATTCAGCATTTTTTTTTTCTGAATATAGTACTTTGGAAAAATCCGTGATGCACTGAAACCGTGATAAGTGAACCGTAAAGTAGCAAAGGATATATATATATATATATATATATATATACACACAAAAAAACAACAACAAACACACCCTAACGCTTGCTGAGCTTGTTGTTGCGCCTTAGCTGCTGATGCTGTTGACTTCCATTCTGCAGTCTCTACTTTGCTGCAGGACTGCCCTCGTGTCTCTCCCCAGTCTCTTAATTGCTGCGTCATTGTGGCATTTGATGATACACAACTAGAAACGACACACTTGTGAACTTGCCTTTGCTCTGGACACTGTTGCATCATACGCCGCGGTCCAGACTTTGCTGCAGCGCTCCGTGTTAAGTTCCGTTGAATGAATAGCTCCCTCACGGCGTCGATCATAACCGAGCATTGTGATCTCAAACAGTTATGAGGGTTGCTGGGGTGTACCTAATGAAACGGCCAATGTTTAGTACTCCAGTGGACAGGAGAAAAAAAAAATCAAATTCATATATTATTTAAGATGAGTTTGCAGGGTGAGCCAGTGGCAGGGAAAACAGCACTGCCACGACGGATTCTGCTCCAATGAGTGGACCTTTTTTTTTTTTGTGTGTGTGCGTGTTACCATATCATGTCATCATTGTCATTCCTGGTTGCAAACATGTTTGGAGAGAGAGAGAGCTCGTTCCACCTGTTTGTGTCGTTTTGGTTGACTTCGCTTTAAAGGTGTAAGAATGTGGACCAATTTTGCTTCAGACTAGTTTATTTGCTTGAAAGTGTGAATGTGAAGAGTTGGTCATTTGTTTTCTGCACTTCAAAATGTGGGGAAGGGGAAAAATGAGGTTGTCACGATTGAATCTGTTTCGAATCGATTATCTGATTGATTATTTGATGGAATAATTGGGTAATCAGATGGATTTGGTATCATTGTCTTTTGCAGTACAGTTTCCGATTTGTCAAATCGCATGAAGGATTTTATCTCTGTGTTTATGTGAAACTCTCAGCAGACGTTTCTGTTTTTCCCAGATATCGCAATACGGTCGATGTCACCGTCAGGAAATGATCACCATCATATGTTGTGACATGAGTGATTGTGCGATGCCCTATCACGAGCAGTAGAATCTACAGTTAATTAGGATAGTTACTGTTATGGTAGTAGGAAGTTGAAATGTTCTTTTAAATCCGGATAGAAATGCCGATACTGTGATTTTGATATCGTTTTCTGCTGCGTTACTATATCGATACACCCACGCCAGATATCAATATTGCTGCCGTGTAATTGTCAAACTTCATTTGAAACACTGTTCTTTTTTTCCCTTTTTTTAATATATCACGCAATTGCCGTATCACGATACCGTCTATCATGAGTTTGGAACACTTTATCACCGTTTTTTTAGAAACCATTTCAGGTACAGCGGTTACTACGGTGGACAGTTTGTCATGTTATCTGGTTACAGGTTATCATTATCAGTGCATGAAAGGGTTAATATATCACGCCATCACCGTATCACGATACTGTCTATCATCCTAAAAATATCACCATAAAGTTAAACAGAGTTACTGTGTGATTTCCAACCAACCGTAGCTAAAACAATGCCTGTGAAGTTTACAGTGAATTTGTAATGTTGTCATAGTGACAGCTGGAGTGTGTTTTACTGTACATATACTTTGTGTGTCTCGTACTGTCGTACGTTTATACTGTTTATAGGGTTCCAACCCTTTCCTTCTTGCTACATACAGTAATTATGACATACAGGGACTTCATAAGCTTGTGGTGGGCCACTGTCCAAATATTTTTGGCCCACTGGCATGTCTTCATTTGGAACCCCTTTCAATTATGGAGTGGGTATATTCCCATACATCCTTCCACTTTCCAGTTTCTAATCATATACGTGGCTATATTTGTTGAGTTTTCATGCTAAATTCTGCACACTGTTGTGGTTCTGCGACGTGAGGCGTTCAGGCTCCCTCGTGCTTCACGCGAGTGTCTTGAAAAGCCTTAGAACGTGCAATATCATCAGTGTCATAAAAAAAATCACGTAAAACACTGACTAAACTTTTATACTTCAGGAGTCATTTCAAAAAATAAATGTAAAATAGGTGCTTATTTGCATGCAATAACATGATTCAAATGTTTGTAAAAATTCTACCGTTTTTATATATATATATATATATATATATATATATATCCATTGCTACCCCTTATAATTTATGAAAACAGAGTAATGACAACATTGAATAGAATATATATATATATATATATAAAACTTATGAAAAATTCTACCCTTATTTTTTATGCATATATGTAGATAATGTAGACAAAATTTCGATCCATACAAAGCAACAAGCAATGTCAACAATGAGAAAGTGGACATGCAGTACATCCAGGAGGTGTGTACTTAGCATGCATTAACATGATTATTCTTTAATTGGGTTAGAGGCTGTTAACATGTGTCCAGCATTGTGTATTGTCTTCACAGGGTTCATGTTACATATGTTATTGGTACACCGGGTGGTGTGTATTACACACACAGACACACACACTCATGCAGGGACAAGAGTAAGTACCGGAGGCCATGTTGGACGTGTTTCAGTGTTTATGTGGGTTAAGAGTGCTCTCCACCGCGTCATATTTGCCTCTGTCAGTCACTCTGTAATCCCGCTAAGCTGGTTATTTATCTGTTTGTGGCGTCCCCCACTCCTCACCCCAAACGCTTTCATCTCCCACCTCCTCTCCAGTGTCTCGCTTTCATTTTGCCGCCGATTGTTCGGCCTCCCACTCTCTCCCCGAAATGCCGCCTTTTGTTTATCTTCACCTCACAACTTGCTCCCTCCTCCTCCTCACATTTGCTTCATATCGCCTTCTTCCTCTTGCTGCTGCTGTTGTTGTTGTTGTTGTTGTTTTGGTTCTTGATTTCTTCTCTTCCTTCCACTCTTCCGCCTCTGATTGAGTTCTCCCTGACCTTTTCCTTCTCCCACCTTTTTCGTCAAACCCCCCCACCCCCTCGCCCCACTTTCCTCTGGAGGGAAGATGTCGGCCGGCCAAGCGCTCCTGGTGTTTTTTTTTTTTTTTCCTCCCTGTGAACGCCTCACTGGACAATGCTGGAAACATCCACTCTAGTGCAAGGGTACACAGCTTGGAATGACAGAAATACAGTAAACTTGCATGCAAACATACCTTAGCACCGTGTGCTCCACATTCTCCACTTTGCTGCAATACGTTGTTTTCTTGCTGCCCTTAGTCTCCTCTAGATTGTAACATGGCAACATTAGAGGATATATGGACAGAGAAAACAAAACAGTGTAAGCTTACTTGGCTGAATTTTACTCCACAGTCTCCCCTTTACTGTCGTCTCCCGGTTTCTTGCTTCCCTCAATCTTCTTTTGTTTATGAAATTGTAATGCCATTGTAATAATTGAGGACACATGGCGAGAAATGAAAAAAAAAACCACACAAATGCTAGCTTGATTTACTGCTGGATGCTTCGTGGTTACGCTCCACTGTCTCGATTTTGCTGTAGTAGCCTGTTTTTTGTTTTGTTTTGTTTTGTTTTGTTTTCTGCCCCCAGACTCTTCTCAGTGATGAAATTGTCACATTTTGCGGATACGTGGCTGGAAATAACAGAAATAAACCCACATGCTAGCTGGATGTTGCAGGATTACTCTCCATCATCTCAGTTTTGCTGCAGTAGCCCGTTTTTTTTTTTTTTTGCTGACTCCAGTCTTCATTCAGTTTTCAAATTGTTACATTTTTGTAATATTTGCAGATACATGGCTAGAAATAAACACACGTGACAGCTGGACGTTGCAGGATTATGCTCCATCGTCTCCGTTTTGCTGAAGTAGCCCATTTCTTTCTTGCCCACGTTCTCCTCTTGATTATGAAATTGTCACATTATTGTAACATTTGCAAATGCATGCCTAGAAATGCCAGAAATAAACATACATGCTAGCTGGATGTTGCAGGATTGTGCGCCATAGCCTCCATTTTGCGGGGGTAGTCTAGTTAGAAATGATGGAAAATAAACCATCCATCCATCCACCACTTATCCAGTCTCAGGTCACAGTGGCAACAGCTTCAGCAGGGAACTCCATACCTCCCTCTCCCCAGCCACTTCTTTGAACTCTTCCGGAGGGAGCCCAAGGTGTTCCCAGGCCAGCCAGGAGACACAGTCTCTCCGTGTGCATGGTCTTCCCCAGGGCTTCCTGCAAGTGTGACATGCCCGGAACACCTCACTGGGGAGGAGCCTAAGAGGCATCCTATTCATATGCCCGAGCCACCTCATCTGGCTCCTCTCAATGCGGAGGAGCAGTGGCTGAAGTCCCTCCCAGATGACCGAGCTCCTCAATAAGCGCACATGCTCACATGGCTTAGCATTGGACACTGCCTGATTATCCTTCACGGCCTCCACCTTGCTGCTGTCACCCGGTTTCTTGGTGTCTTTTACGGATTCTTAAATTTCCTTTTCGGTGCTTTTTGGGCATGTGGGGGCTCCCCCAAAAAGCCATTCATGGGATTCTTACTCAGCTTCTGTCTTGCATCTTTGGTGAGACACACTCAGCCTTGCACACTCCAGTGTAACGGCGAGCCTCGTAGGGAGCTGTTTGCCTTGGCTCGAGGCCGGTGCTCTCCTCTTTTACAAATGCTGTGGGTAATTGGTGATACATATCTAATACGGCCAGTCATCACCTCGCTCCCTGGATGCTTCTGACAGACAGCGGAGGAGGGAGGAGGGAAGAAGGAAAGCTGTGTGGCGCTCCAAAAAAAGAGACCAAACACTCGGCGGTGTGTTCTTCTGTTTCCCCTCTCGCACGCCAAGCAAGAATGAGCACTCTATTCCCTCCGTAGGGCCGCGGACGTGATCTGATTTGAAGGCTCTTAACATGTCATCCGAGTGTAAGAGAAGTTATTAGTGTTGCCCAAAAAAAAAAAAAAAAAAAAATTTTACATAAAAAAATTAAATCCAAAGAAAAAGCAAAAGGCACTCGCAGAGTTAATCATTTGATCCTCATGAGGTAAGATTGAAATTCAGTAAGGTACCACTTCAAAGGCACTCGTTTCCCAAAGTCATTCAATGTAAGGAATGAAAAATAAAATATAACCGATTGTGTAATTATGATAATTTTTTTTTCTTATAATAAAGGAAATATTATATCTGTGATTAGCTGGCAACCAGTTCAGGGTGTCCCCCACCTACTGCCCGAAGACAGCTGGGATAGGCTCCAGCGTGCCCCGCGACCCTTGCGAGGATAAGCTGTTTAGAAAACGGATGGATGGAAATATGTATGCGGCCAAAGCCTTGACAAATGGGAAAACAGTCATCGGTATCAAGGAAGTATGTTGAAATGATCCATCTCGACTGAGACTGAAATAGTTGCATGTTGGGGAGGAGCTAAGTTTAGCCTGGGTTGTTTGCAGAAGTTGCAGAGAGTCCGCCACTCGTCCACTCTGCTTTGCATGTTGACCACCAGGGGGCAGTATAATACCTGCGTACATAATATACACGAAAAAGACCGTCCCAACTAAGTTGCAGTAAAATGTATTGTTTTTTGTAAAGGATAAAGTATATATCCCTGTTAGCATTGTTATATTGTCTGTCTACTTAATGTTGTCGCACCGTTGGTGTTCAAATATTCATTGGGACAAAGTCGATGCTGCTTTTGTTAGCCCTTGTATCGTGTTTTGCATTGAGTGTTAACATAGCGCTAGCAGACTCTCCCAAGCTATGCGGTGTGGTTAAATACACAACGTGTAATTCTCCCTCCGCTCTCTCTCATATGTGAGCTGTTAGCTTTGACTAGTGCCAATGGCTTTTTTACAAAGGGTGAACCGATGGCAGCAGCCTGCTGGCAAACAGCTGGGCTAATAGAGAGGGTCTAATTAACGCCACCATCACGACCATCGCTGCTGCTGCCAGCGACGAAGGGGTGGGGGTGCGGGGCGGGGGGGGGGGGGGGGGCTGAGGAGCCGTTCACTTTT